>NW_026739492.1:452192-537153 GCF_022355385.1 Mustela nigripes
CTGCCTCATTTATCCTAGCAGTGAGAGCCTCCATTTTTGATTGCACCTCATTAATAGCTTTATTGATTTCAACTTGGTTAGATTTTAGTTCTTTTATTTCTCCAGAAAGGGCTTTTATATCTCTCGAGAGGGTTTCTCTAATATCTTCCATTGTAGCTATATCTTTATTAAGAATTTTTAGGCAGTATGAGGAACCTAAGAATGAGTTACATCTGTATACTGGTATAGAAAGATCTTCAGGAGGCCTAGTAGTAATTACAAAATTTAGACACAAAGACAAACACATACATGAAAATAAGATTTTTTTATTAACAAAGATTATTAATTGAACAATCTTAGGAACAATAACAATCTTACTACAATGATGCATATGGAAAAACAGGGAGACTCGTGAGGGACAGATAGGATGTTCATTCCACATCATTTGCTCTTTGTAAGGATTCTATTTTTAATATTTATTTTATCTATTTTTTGCTTAGGTATATCTTAAAAGTAAATGTTACACAAAAACTTCAAATGAAAAGTAATTAGAGAAGATAGTCTATATAAAATAAATATTTTAACAATGAAAAGAAAGAAGATAAAAGACAAGAAACTAACCAGAAATAGAATTATGAATGAGACTAAAATTAACAAAAGTAAACATAGGTATTAATTATGAATTAGTATAACTCAATAAATATTTAACTCTTTCACTTAACATTATTTGTTGACTATGACTGTAAATGTGTTTACAGTAAAATGGACTTTAACATTTGAAGATATCGACACTAATGTTAAAATGCTTCATTCATGATAGATGATGCACTTACTTACTTCACAGCATTTGTCATCCCAGAATTTCTCAGAGTGTAGATCAGTGGGTTCAGCATTGGGATTATGACTGTAAAAACACACTTGTCAATGGGGAAGTTCTTAGCAGGTCTTACGTACATGAAAATACATGAAACAAAGAAAACCACAACAATGATGTGGGAACCAAGGTCTGGAGAACTTTCTGCCTCCCTTCTGAACTAAAGTTGGTTAGAGAGTGCAAAACAACACCATAAGAGATGAGCAAGAACACAAACACAATAGTGCAAATCATCCCTGCATTGGTCAACACTAATGGGTCAATGACATATGTGTCAGTACAATCCAATTTCATTAAGGGGTACATGTCACAGGCATATTGAAAATGCAGACTTATTAAAGCTTAAAATAACCATATAAAAATTTCCTCACTAATTCATTACCTATTGTTGAATCCTTGCTATAAAGGCATTACATCCTTAAATGAAGTCTTACAAGGTATCATGAACCTGACATTCTAGCAGGAAGGGAAACTGTTATTATAATACAATCATCCAGTTCAATCTTTAATTTATAAATAACTTAATTACTTTGGGAAAAAAGGGAACTCAGAATCATTTGAGGAATACTTCTGCATTCTCATAAAATGGACCCAATGTAAAGGGATTCTTCTTGTGGTAGATAATATACTTATCTACTAAAAGATATAACATTTCTACTCCAGAACTTCTGCATAGCATTTGTCATCTCAGAATTTCTCAGAGTGTAGATCAGTGGGTTCAGCATGGGGGTTATGACTATAAAAAACACACTCAGTGACTTGTCAATGGGGAAAGTCTTAGCGGGTCATACATACATGAAAATGCATGGAACAAAGTTTAAGACCACCACAGTGATGTGAGAACTACAGTGATGCGAGAACCACAGGTCTGGAGGGCTTTCTGTCTCCCTTCTGAACTAAGATGCTTTATAGTGTACAAGATAAAACCACAAGAGAGGAGCAAGAACATAAACACAATAGTGCAGATCATCCCTCCATTGGCCACCACTAATAGGCCAATGACATATGTGTCAATACAGATGAGTTCCAGTAAGGGAAACATTTCACAGATGAAATGATCAATGACATTGGGACCACAGAATTGGAACCCATAAATAGTGCTAACTTGAATAACTGAATGCAGAAAACCTCCAGCCCAGGACCCTACCAGCAGCACAACACACATCCATTGCCTCATGATCACCAAATAATGCAAGGGCTTACAGATGGCCACATAATAGTCATGGGCCATCACTAGCAGAAGAAAGACCTCTGAGCCACCCAAAAAGTGCTCTGTAAATAGCTGAGTCATACAAGATTGGAAGGATATGGTATTTTCTGAAATCAACAAACCTGAAATCAATCTGGAGCAAATGCAGGAGGAATAAGTGACATCCATAAAAGACAAGTTAGCAAGAAACAAGTACATAGGTGAGCCCAGGGTCTTACTGACTGCTATAGTCACCACAATGAGCACGTTGCCCACCACAGTCAAAATATAGAAGAGCAAGAACATAACAAAAAGGACCATCTGTTCCTTTGAATCCTGGGTGAGGCCCAAGAGGATAAAGTAAGTTACATTGTTTCTTGGGTCCATATAGTCTGGAAGGGAGTGACTTCTTGTATTACAACCAGGTGATCTACAAGACAGGCAAGAAAGCCTCTAAATGCATGATAAGGTTAATCTTTTATTTATTCATTCAATTAAAAGATTGGGTAAAGGATTGTGGCAGGAGTACCTATTTGTGTCACACACAATGTGATTTCCAAGTTGAACAAGTCATGTTTTTTTCACTCAGTGATAGTATACATAGTAATATTCAAAGAAATAAGTGCCAATATAAAGGTAGTCACACAATGCAAAGGTCAGTGGTAAGAATATATCAACCAAACAGCAATCAAAGAACGTTTCACAGAGGAAGCACTCCTTCCTGAGATTTAAAGGAGAAGTAGAAGGACAAGAGGGCAAGGGATTCCATGCAAGGGTTCACAGTTTATAAGTCACAAAAGTGAAATACTTGACACCCATTTAGGGTAACTGACACATTATAAGTGAGTGGAACAAATTAGGAATAGAAAGTCACTGCCCTGGATTGTTTCTTCCCTCACTGAGACTTCTTTCTTAGGGTCTTTTGTTGGATATGCCCTCTTTCTTTGACCAGTAAATGTGGAACCTTTCCAATGTTGGGTCTCTCCTTTAATTTTTAAACTTCATATAAGCAGCATCTCCAACTATGAACATCTCCAATTGGATATTAATTCAGAAATTATAAAACTAAATTTCTAATTGTCAGCAACCACTGTAGATGTTTACTGTCTGACTAAATGGTATGACCTTCCAAATCATTTCCCAGACAAGAAATATCACCGTGCCTTTCATGCCTTTATTGATACCTTTATTGATACCTTTAACAAATCCCATATTGATACCTTTAACAAATCTTATTAGCCCCATTTGAAATAGATCACAAAGTGGTTATTTCCCTTCCCTCCCCACTTCTGGCCCACTACACTAGACATCTACATTCTTTCTTCCCTTTCATTCTAGCCTCGACCAATTTTTTTTTTTTCCCTAACATAGCCCAAGTGATCCTGTTTAAATCTGATAGTGATCTGATCAGCCCACTGCTCACAACATCTGCAGTGGATTCTACTCACTCACTCACTCACTCACAATTTAATGAATCACATTTCATATTTACAGTAACAGAAACTGTAATCCCCATTCCACAGTTGAACAGATTCTGAACATCTATTTTTCCCAGTTCACCCATTTTGAAGTGGCGAAACTAGAATTAGAACCCAATTGTGCTTTATCTCAAAGTGATCTAACTTTTACATAATGAAGGTACTCACACAATGGCAAAGCCTTGTTTCCACTTTACTGTTAGTCTTACCTTAGGAAGACAAGTCCACAATCTGAAGGTACACTTTTTACTCATTCACAAGAACCTAGAATTCTTTTGTCATCCAGTTTGACAAGAGTGGACAGAAAGCTGCATTGTTATTTGAGGACATATTTTATTTCATTCAATTGTCTGTGCATTCTCTCTGTGGAGTCTTCCAGTTATTCAGAAGGTTGCTTTTATTTATATTGTATTACTTAGTAGATTACTTCCTAAGAATTCCAGGTTCCACAGAGAAAAGCAAAAATTTAGCACAAAAATTTTGGATGATTTATCAAAAAAAAAAAAACAAGGAAATCCTATCCTTACATAAAAAGATAGCAACCAGACATTTCCAATTGAGATTTTTCTCAAGTAATTTCTTTTATACTAATTTCTCAATAGGAAAATATCACTCAACTCTTTATTCATCTTTACTCTGTCCTTTTGCTTAGCTCAGATTGGCTGACCTGGTATTTTTAAGAAACATTTCTGTGCTTTTCATTAGATAATGCTTTAAACCTAACAGAAACCTCCTCAAAAATGTGTACCAGTTTTTAGGAACATAGCATATTCTTCCCAATATGAGCAAAGAACACTGGGCATTTTATCCCTTCTAATCACATTCCTCATTAGGCCTAGAATTGGTAAGTGTCCAAGACTGTCTCTTCCTTAATTAAATTCACTAGGAATTTCCACAAAAACTTAAAAAATATATCTCTATAAAGATAATAGGAGGCCAAATCACATAATTAGGGTCAGAAAGATGTAACATAAAAATACAGCTTTAGAACCATTGTAAGACTACTGCCAGTCAAGAATAAAATTTTAGCCCAGTCTTACTGTATTAGGGAAAAATTTTTTCCTGTATTCCCCCACTTGTCATAGTAAGTTTTTCTCTCCTTTCATTTAATAGTAAATTTATCCTGCTTTAAAGTTGGTTAGATGTTCTAGATATATGTTTATATATAAAATAACTATTAAACTACTAATTTCTTTAATCTGGAGCTCCAATCTATTACCAGAAACCATGCTATGAATGGGGATACAGTAACTAAAGAAATAGGAAAATCGTGTAAAAGTTCCTTCATGCATGGACCTTATATTCTTATAATGGAGTCAGACAGTAAATAAGGGGACAATTTACTAAACTAAATATAGTCTTCACTATGGCTAATACCAGAGCAAACAAAGTATACTCAGGGAGATTACTGCTATGGAAAAGGTGACCAGGGAAGGCCTTTCTTCAAAGGTCATGTTAAAGCTGAGACGTAAAGTTATTAGCTACCATCAGAAACACTATTTTAGGTAGGAAAATTAAATGAACATTCTAAGTAATGTGTTCTCACTTCACTGATGACATGACCTATATGTAGAAAAGGCTAAAAATTTTATAGGGATTTTTATTCCAATGTTATTGTGAAATGGAGTGGTGAGCAGGGACACTCTTATCTTTTCCTTGATTATAGTGGAAAATCTTTCAACCTTTCCCTGCTGAGTGTGATGTTAGTTGTGGCTCTGTCAGATATATTACCATTATTTTATTGAAGTACATTCTTTCCATACCCAATTTTTTGAGAAGTTTTTTTTTTTTTTAAATCAAGAAAATAAATTGAATTTCTGTGTGACCATTTAATAATCCATAGAGGATTAAGAAAACAATTTCTTTTACTAAAACATAAAAAAGAACAAAATACTTAATAATAAGTATCGCCCTCACCCCGCAAGGACGACAAGAACCCTGGTTTGGATGCATCATTTCTCTCTTTATTTCCGCAAGTCTACACACTTATATACACTTACATGACCAATCAGCGAGCAGGGTACAGGAGCGAGCGAATCAGGCTGTGCACCTAAACGAACAACTTCGCTAGCAACCAATGCTGTTTACTTCCTCTTTGGGCGTTCTGCTTAGTCTCATGAGGCAATCCTAACCTGGCAACTAGCCAGGCACCATCATTTAATGGCCGAGGCCGCCCTGGCCAGGGGCCTGCCTCCGACATCTCCCCCTTTTTTCTTTTATGACAGGGATCATGCCTGTCTTAGGTTGTCAGTGGCGGGGAATATCCTTACCCGTCATCAGATGGCAGATATCAATGATCTGCGTCCTGTCTTAGGTTGGTATATTTCCCCCACCAATCTTACCCGTCATTGACTACCGATCCAGCATACTTAGCCACACTTGGGGGGATGTTCCAGCCTCGATGGCTAAGAAGGCCTGCACCATGGCTTGCTGTTGCCTAGGTTGCTGTCGCCTCCAAATTTGCAGTTTCCTTACTAGCAGAATCAAGCCCACTACGAGGATTGTCATCAGACCAATTACGATAGCCCATTGTTTCGTAAAGGTTAACACATCTTTCAATGTTTTGATTATCTCTGGGAGGGTTGCAAGCTCACCTCTGGTGTTATTTATCCTTGTTATGCCTAGTAGCAGGTGCTGAGTATAGTTTTGGAATTCTGCGGACTAATTCCCCCGCAAGTTTTGGGAGAGCTGTCGGGAGACATTCTGTAAGTCACTCATATTAGTATAGGCTATGGGAGTTACACAAATTGCTGGGAAGTGTCCTATACATCCCAGTCCCAATAGGGCCCCCCATATGTCCACTTGTTCTTGAACCAAATCCACTATCTGGTTGACTATCAGGATTCCTGCTTGCAGATGTGCATTGATCTGAGTCTGTGTTTGAAGGGCAGCCGCCGTTCCTTCTGCAAGGGTGTTCACAGCTTCCGCAGTGGGTATAGTTGCAGCAAGCGAGACTGCTGCTGCCGTGGCAGCTGCTGTCACAACGGCGGCTGTGATACCAAAATCTCTCTTCTTTCTGGATAGCACCACAGGTAACTTGTCCTCTGGAATGGAAAGTGGGATAGGAACATGGGTAGGGATACGCATAATCACAGCCAGCTTGAAGGCCATGACATTCCAGCACTGGGAAAGATAGCAATTCTTAGTGCAATTCAACATATCATTCAGCTCGCTAGCATTTGTTATGAGGGAAAGGAATGGTGGCGAGACCCATATGGGAGTGGGCTGATAAGTAATATTATTGGGACAAGACACATTAACTGTTGTCTCAAAGGTACTAGAGTCATTTTGCTTATAAGAACAGTTGAGGGATTTGCCACCATTTAACATGGACACTGCTGAGATATCAGTACATGCTCCTAGCAAGTTACAGACCTGCCATCAATCAAAGGGAGAGGAGGGAATATGAGAGAAGAGTTAGTCACAGGTAAAGGATATAGCCATGCTTTAACCACTGCTCACAGCTCTCTGGCTTGAGTCTGCCACAGGAGGTGTAGCATCCCCAGAGTTATTTATCATCAGCATCTTCAGCATCATGACTGGTGTTCGGAGGCAAGGCTGCACGCACCAGCTGCTCTGGGATCCAAATTGGAGCCTCCTTTTCCTGTGGAAAAACACATACAGACCCCCTACTCCATACTAACACTGGATCTGGTCCATTCCACTTTCCTGTGAGGATGTCCTTCCAAAGTACTAAAGGCTTAGGGGAAACAGCAGCATCACTTGCATGTCTGTCTGCAGCTGATTTACCCGTTTTGTGCAACATTAAAAAATTCAAAATAAAGAGAATGGTGTTGAGCTTATCTTTAGGGGACCTGAAAGTGTCCCCTATTCCCCCTTTTTGTTTATGAAGCGCATTTTTTATTGTAAGATGCGCACGCTCCACAACACCCTGTCCTTGTGGGTTATAGGGTATTCCATGTATCAAGTGAATGTCAAGTTGTTGTAGGAAGGCTTTAAAGGGTTGTGAGGTGTAGCCTGGACCATTATCTGTCTTTAATTGGCGTGGCTTTCCCCATGCCGCGAAAGCCTGTAGGCAATGGGCGATAACATCTCTAGATTTTTCCCCCATATGCATTGAGGTGAAAATTATTCCAAAGCAGGTATCTACAGAGACATGAACATATCTTAACTTTCCAAATTCTGAAACATGTGTGACATCCATATGCCATATATGATTAGGTAACAAACCCTTAGGATTAACCCCCAAGGACGGTGCAGGTAGTAAGATCATGCAATTTCTGCAGGAGACTACTATGTCCTGTGCCTGTGCTTTTGTTATGTTAAATTTGAGGCGAAGAGTTAAAGCATCCTGTTTCTTCAAATCCTCCCCTAAGTGGTCCCATTGAGATATGTTTAGCAAGCCTTCATCTAGGAACCATGGAGCTGTCTTTTCCACTGTATTCAAAAAGGCACGAGCAGTTTTTGCTTTTAGTGGAGTTCCATTGGCTTTCAGCAGGTCTTCTAAAGACCCTTCCAAACACACTTAAGATACTTCAGATCCCATTATGAACACACAGACAACAGACATGGACGTTAGACTCACTACTAAATTCTGCTCTAAGGCCGCCCCGCTTCTTATTGCGGACTCGCTAAATCCCGGCTCTAAGGCCGCCCCGCTTCTTATTGCGGACTTGTACAAGATTCCCACCACTTTGATCGTGGTCCCTTCCCCGCTTACCTGCGGTTTCAATAAGAAAATCCTGGCTCTATGGCCGCCCCGCTTCTTGTTGCAGTCTTGTACAAGTTTCCCACCACCTTTGTCGTGGTTTTACCCAGCTTACCTGCGGAATTCTCCCTTGCAAGGTTTTTCTATTTTTACTCCCCGCTTTACCACGGAATTCCCACTTTTGAACGTGGCTAATGTCCTCGCTTACCTGCGGACCTTTACTCCCCACTTTCCTGCGGATTACCTTGCAAGATTCCTTTATTTAGTTCCCAGGTGCCGGGGCCATTTATCGCCCTTGCCCCACAAGGACGACAAGAACCCTGGTTCAGATGCATCTTTTCTCTCTTTATTTCCGCAAGTCTACACACTTATATACACTTACATGACCAATCAGCGAGCAGGGTACAGGAGCGAGCGAATCAGGCTGTGCACCTAAACGAACAACTTCGCTAGCAACCAATGCTGTTTACTTCCTCTTTGGGCGTTCTGCTTAGTCTCACGAGGCAATCCTAACCTGGCAACTAGCCAGGCGCCATCATTTAATGGCCGAGGCCGCCCTGGCCAGGGGCCTGCCTCCGACAAATAAGCTTAAACAAGGACCCAAAATTCTTCTACACTGAAAAACTGCACAGTGTTGTTGAAAGATCTTCTAGAAATCACAAATAAAAGGGAGGAAAGACATTCATGAATTTATATGGTTTATGGTGCTAAGTTGTAGTGTTAGCTAAAGCAATCTACAGATTCAAAGAACTTCTTACTAAAATAAAAAAGAAGTGTTTTTGCAGAAATAGAAAAATCTATCCTAAAGTTCAGGTGGAAACTCAAGGCATGCCAAGCAGCCAAATAACCCTGGGGTAACAAACAATTGGAGGACTTCCTGGTTCTAAAACTAACTACAAAGGTACAGGCATCAAAACTCAGTGATACTGGCATAAAGGTAGACACAACAATAGAATAAAATACAGATCCTAGGAATAAACCAATGCTTTTGCATCCAAATGATTTTCAGAGGTGACAGAGCATTCATTGGGAAAGGACAGATGATTCCAAAAATAGTACTGTGAAACTGGATATCCACATGCAAAAGAATGAAGTTCAACCCTTAATCACATATACCATACACAAAAATTGAATCAAAATGGATCAGAAGGGCGCCTGGGTGGCTCAGTGGGTTAAGCCGCTGCCTTCGGCTCAGGTCATGATCTCAGGGTGCTGGGATCGAGTCCCACGTCGGGCTCTCTGCTCAGCAGGGAGCCTGCTTCCTCCTCTCTCTCTGCCTGCCTCTCTGCCTGCTTGTGATCTCTCTCTGTCAAATAAATAAATGAAATCTTTAAAAAAAAAAATGGATCAGAAACCTAAACTACCACCTAGAACTATGAAACTCTTAGAAGAAAACTTCATAACTTTGGATTTGGTAATGATTTCTTGGGTAGAATACCAAGACCACAAACGAGAAAAGAAAAAAACACATGAATTACACTTTATCACATTTAAGAACTTTTGTACATCAAACACACTCTCAACAGAAAGAAAAGCCATCTCACAAATGAGATAAGATATCTGAAATTTATTTATTTGATAATCTGATGGTATCCAAAACACATAACAAACACACCTCTCAAAAACACACATTAAAAAAAAAAAAGCACTGATTAAAAATGAGCAAAGGACTTCAATAGGCATTTCTCCACAGATATGTGATACCATATAAGCACATGAAAAGATGCTCAAAGTCACTAATCATTAGGGAAATACATTCAAAACCATAATGCAGTACTACTTCACAACCAGCAGGAGAGCTATGACCACAAAATAAAAAAATTATAACACATGTAAGAGACTGGAGAGATCAAAATGACTCTCCATTGCTGGTGGGAGTGCACAATGATGTAGCTGCTATGGAAAATGCTATGGTACTTCCTAAAAAGATAAGAAAAAAAATATCATATGATCCATAATTCCACTTTGGGCTATATACACAAAATAATGGACATCACAGTCTCAAATAGGTATTTCTATACCCATTTTCATGGCAGTATTATTCATGATGGCCAGAAAGAAGAAGAAGCCAAAGTGTGTACTAAGTGTGATAAATGTATGAACAGAATGAGGTGTATGCACACAGAGGATTATTATTCATTCTTAAAAATGAAGGAAATTCATGGTAAGACATTAATATCCTGCAATTCACTCTGCCAAGTGAAACAGACAGTCACAAAAAGAAAAATATTGTATGATTCCATAAACACAGGTACTTAAAGTAGCCAAATTCATAAGAAATAAGAAAACAGAATGGTGGCTGCCTAAGGCCCAGAGAGAGGAAATGGAGAGTTAATGTTTAATGAATGTGGAATTTCAGTTTGGGAAAATGAAAAAGCTCTGGAGGTGGGTGGTGCTGGTACTTTCACTACAAATGTCAATTTAATTAATTAACCATCATGATGGTGTAAATTGACTCAATGTCACAGAACTATGTTCTTACAAATGATTAAGACCCTTAAGTTGGAGTACCTGGTATGGCAGAATAGTAGGAGGACACTAAATTCACTTCATCCATGGAACATAGCCATATAACCTTCAAATCATTCTGAATGCCCAAGAAATTGACCTGAGGACTGATAGAAGAAATTATACACAGCTGAAGGGAGAGAAGAAGCCTTTTAAAAAAGGCAGGAAGTGTGAAGACATGATTCATGCAGAAAAGGATTCCAGGTGCTGTGGAGGGGAGGGAGTGCTGGTTGCAGGGAATGGTGAGAGAGAGCAGAGCACACAGGAATACATACAAGAACTCTTCCCCAAAACCATTGGTAAGGAAAATGAGAGTGGCTGATTTTGGTAAGTTTTTGCAACCATTGGACCTCAAACACTGGAGTTTCAGAGGTCCCTGGGCTTGGCTAGGATAGGGATCTGAGTATGTTGACCAACTCCTAAAGAAGAGGCAGGCAGGTAACCAGGCCGGACAGCACAATCTGAGGATCATATACAGGGCATGGGGAGACACTATTTTTACTTTTTAGTGCACATCTCTGAGAGGTTGCATTGCTTTTCTGGGGACAAACGACTCTGTAGGCTCAATTTCCTTACTCCACCCATCAGCAAAGGCACAGAGACACTTGCTAGATGTGGCTACACTGGACACTGGCTATTTAGCCTGCATTTCTCCAAGTCCCATGCCCATGCATTCTGTCAGGATTGCCCTTCTGGATCAAACCTGCAAGAGTCCCAGCACACTGACACCATCCTCCAGAAGACAAGTGAAGTTTCCCACTACTCCAGGTTCTAAAAGTTTAGAGTTTCAAAAGATGGGAAAGTTTGGCTGAGCTAGAGCCGAAGGTGAATTGTGCTCCCCAAGCAGGCAAGCAACCCAGAGACAGAGTGAAATTGGAGATCTAGAAAACACTGGGACACATGAGGGAAAATTTTTTGTTCTTCTTAATGTGCTTTTGTGAGAACAGCAAGTATGGACTACCCTCTCTGGGGACATAGAGCTTGCTCGTGCCATTTCCCTCCCCCACCTCTCAGCATTGACCAGCTTCAGTAAACAGCACATTGCCAGCACTGACTGCCTAAACTGCTTACACCAAGTCTCCCTCTTCTGGACTTGCCACTAATACTTTTCCTGGATAAGTGTACCTAAGGACTAGTGCAGTGGGTCCCTTCCCCAGAAGACCACCAGAAACCCCTGCATTCACCATGCCTACTGACCACAGAGTCATTCAAAGCTTCACTTATAGTGAAAATATAATCAGGTTTCCTTTAACAAGCAGACCAGATCTTATCTAGTTAAAACTCGCCAACTCTGAACAAGGACCAAAGAGTCCCCTTGGCAGGCAAATAGAACCTTTACATACAATTGACCTGAGAAACAGAGCAGCCAAAACACAGTAGCAGAGTACATGCAGCACACATCAAAAATACTTCCTGAAGCACTAGACCCTGGCCGTTATTTGACCTCTTCTACTTAAAGCCATTACTCTCAGGAACAGGAAACACAACAGACTTTCCTAACACAGAGAAGAAACAGAGACCTACTCAAAATGCCAAGATGGGGAAATTCATCCCAAAAGAACGAACAAGAAATGTCACAGCCAGAGATCTAATCAAAACAGATATAAGTAATAGGCCTGATGCAGACTTTAAAGCAATAATCATAAGGATACTAGCTGGGCTTGGAGAAAAGCATAGAAGACATCAGGGAGACCTTTACACCAAATATAAGAATGCTAATTAACCATCAGGCAGAAATGAAAAATGCAGTAACTGAGAATCACAACTGATTGTATATAATGGCCATAAGAATGGAAGAAACAGAGACATGAATAAATGATATAGAAGACAGAATTATGGAAGATAACAAAACAATAAAGGAAAGAAAAAGAAAAATGTTTGGATCATGAGCATGGTCAAGGAATTCAGACTCCATCAACCATAGCATTCATATCATATGAGTCCCAGAAGAAGAAGAGAAAGAAAGGTAACAGATTGTTTATTTGAGAAGATTGTAGCTGAAAATTTCTAGCGAAATTTCTAGCTGAAAATTTCTGAAAAATCTAGGGACAGAAACAGGCAGCCAAAGTCAGAAGACATAGAGAACCTCCATCTAAACAAAAGCAAGCCAATACCAAGTTATTGCAGGTAAATTTGCAAAGTATTGAGACAAAGAATAATCCTAAAAGCAATGAGACAAAATAAGGCCCTAACTGATAATTGGAGAGGCACTAAGTTAACAGCAGTGCTCTCCACAGAAACTTGGCAAGACAGAAGAGAGGAAAATGCTATATTCACCATGCTGACTGGGGAAAATCTGCATGCATGAATACTCTATCCAGCAAGGTAATCATTCAAAACAGAAGAAGAGATAAAGAGTTTCCCAGACAAACACCAAAGAAGTTAATGACCACTAAACCAGCATGTGAGAAAGATTAAAGGAGACAATTTGACTGGGAGAGAAAGACCAAAAGAGACAAAAACTAGAGAAAGGAAGAAATTCCATAAACAATGACAAAATAAGATATAAAATAGCATAATACATATCTATCAAAAATTACTCTGAATGTAAATGGATTAATGCTCCAAACAAAAGACATAGGCATCACCATACACAAAGATAAACTCAAAATGGATAAAAGACCTCAACGTGAAACAGGAATCCATCAGAATCCTAGAGGAGAATATAGGCAGTAACTTCTTCAATATCAGCCACAGCAACTTCTTTCAAGATATGTCTCCAAAGGCAAAGGAAACAAAAGCGAAAATGAACTTTTGGGACTTCATCAAGATCAAAAGCTTCTGCACAGCAAAGGAAACAGACAACAAAACAAAGAGGAAACTCACGGAATGGGAGAAGATATTTGCAAATGACAGTACAGACAAAAGGTTGATATCCAGGATCTATAAAGAACTCCTCAAACTCAACACACACAAAACAGACAATCATATCAAAAAATGGGCAGAAGATATGAACAGACACTTCTTCAATGAAGACATACAAATTGCTATCAGACACATGAAAAAATGTTCATCATCACTAGCCATAAGGGAGATTCAAATGAAAACCACATTGAGATATCACCTTACACCAGTTAGAATGGCCCAAATTAGCAAGACAGGAAGCAACATGTGTTGGAGGGGATGAGGAGAAAGGGGAACCCTATTAAACTGTTATTGGAAATGCAAGTTGGTGCAGCCACTTTGGAAAACATCGTGGAGATTCCTCAAGAAATTAAAAATAGAGCTTCCCTATGACCCTGCAATTGCACTACTGGGTATTTACCCCAAAGATACAGATGTAGTGAAACGAAGGGCCAATTGTATCCCAATGTTTATAGCAGCAATGGCCATGGTCGCCAAACTGTGGAAAGAACTAAGATGCCTTTCAGCAGACGAATGGATAAGGAAAATGTCGTCCATATACATTATGGAGTATTATGCCTCCATCATAAAGGATGAATACCCAACTTTTGTAGCAACATGGACGGGACTGGAAGAGATTATGCTGAGAGAAATAAGTCAAGCAGAGGGAGTAAATTATCATCTGGTTTTACTTATTTGTGGAGCATAAAAAATAGCATGGAGGACAAGGGGAGTTAGAGAGGAGAAGGGAGTTGAGGGAAATTGGAAAGGGAGATGAATCATGAGAGACTATGGACTCTGAAAAACAATCTGAGGGTTTGGACGGGGCAGGGGGTGGGAGGTTGGGGGAACCACGTGGTAGGTATTGAAGAGGGCATGGATTGCATGGAGCACTGGGTGTGGTGCCAAAACAATGATACTGTTATGCTGAAAATAAATTTTAAAAAATTAAAAAAAACATAAGGTGTCAGCTTTATTTAAAACAAAACAAAACTAAACAAACAAACAAACAAACAAAAAACCCATAAGACCCATATATGTACTGTTTACAAGAGACTCATCTTAGACCTAAAGACACCTCTAGATTCAATGTAAAGAGGCAGAGAACTATTTACATGCGAATGGACATCAAAAGAAAATTGTAGTAGCTATCTTTATATCAGACAAATAGATTTTAAACCAAAGACTGTAACAAGAAAACAATGACACTACACAATACTAAAGGGTTGTATTCAACAAGAAGATGTAATGATTCTAAATATTTATGCCTCCAACTTAGGAACAGCCACATATGTAAACCAATTAATAATAAAATTAAAGAAACCCATTGATGATAATACAGTAATAGCAGGGGACTTTAACATCCTATTCAAGGAAAGGACAGATCATCTAAGCAGAAGATCAACAACAAAACAAAGGGGCCTTGAATGACACACTGCACCAGATGGATATCACAGATATATTCAGAGCATTCCATCTTGAAACAGATGGAATTCTTTTCAAGTGCATATGGATCATTCTCCAGAATAAATCACATACTGGGTCAAAAAGGGCCTCAACTGATACAATAAGACTGAGGTAATACAATGCATATTTTCAGACCACAATGCTAGGAGACTAGATATCAACCACAAGAAGAAATTTGGGAAGACCACAAATACATGGAGGTCAAAGAGCATCCTACTGAAGAACAAATAGGACAACTAGGAAATTAAAGAAGAATTAAACAAATACATGGAAGCAAATGAAACTGAAAACACCACAATTCAAAACCTTTGGGATGCAGCAAAGATGGTCCTAACAGAAAAGTATGTAGCAATACAGGCCTTCTACAAGGAGCAAAAGAAGTCTCAAATACACAACATAACCTTACAGCTGAAAGAGATAGAAACAACAGCAAATAAAGCTTAAATCCAGCAGGAGAAGAGAAATAATAAAGATTAGAGGAGAAATCAATGAAACAGAAATTAAAATAAACAAACAAACAAAACAGAACAGTGTTTGCTAAAGCCCAAAGAGAAGGACTGTGAAATCAATGTCTAATGAATGTGGAATTTCACTTTGGGAAGATGAAAAAGCTCTGGTGACAGATAGCATTGGTGTCTGCATTACAAATGTCAAATAACTTGCTTAATCATTGTATCAATGTGAATTGACTCAATGCCACTGAAACTATGCAGATACAAATGATTAAAACTTCAATTTTTGTTATTTTTATTTTACTACAAGTTAAAATCTACATTTAAAAACTAAGTTGAGGGACACGTAGGTGACTCAGTGGGTTAAGCCTCAGCTTTTGGCTCAGGAAATGATCCTAGTGTCCTGGAATCGAGCCCCACATAGGGCTCTCTGCTCGGCGGGGGCCCTACTTCTCCCTCTCTCTCTACCTGCCTCTCTGCCTACTTGTGATCTCTGTCTGTTTAATAAATAAATAAATAAAATATTTTAAAAAATAGGGTGCCTGGTTGGCTCAGTGGGTTAAGCCACTGCCTTTGGCTCAGGTCATGATCTCAGGGTCCTGAGATCGAGTCCCGCATTGGACTCTCTTCTCGGCAGGGAGCCTGCTTCCTCCTCTCTCTCTCTCTGCCTGCCTCTCTGCCTACTTGTGATCTCTCTCTGTCAAGTAAATAAATAAAATCTTTAAAAATATATATTTAAAAAAATAAAAAATAAAAAGAAATATAAAGAAATACTAAGTTGACTTATTAATAGGTGCAAGCTGTCAGCATAAACTACAGCACAATGGCTACAGTATATCACATATCACTGACTTTAAACATACACCTGTATATAAAGTAGGTATGCCATCTAACAACAAAACTGGTAAATTAAAATCTCCAGATCTTTGTCTTGAAAATCTGCTTTATACAAAAACTCTAACTAATACTCCCAGCACACTGAACTTTGACCATCAACTGGATAATACATAAACTAAAATAGGATATTTGTATAATGGTAAATGATTTATTCCCTGGAACTTTCCTCAAAGTGTCCACATATCAAAATAAACATACTTTGGACAAATAGTGATCCTGGGCCTCTGTATCAATTATCTTCTTTTCTATATTCTATTTTATATACAAATTTATTTTATAGAGTGCTGGATATCTCTCAAAGTTACCTTTTCTACCCCAGAACTTCTTCATGGCATTTTCACCTACAAATTTCTGAGTGTGCAGGTTTAATTTTAATAAGGGAATTACAAAGCTATACAACACAGTCACACCTTGATCAGTGGAGAAGGTGGTGATTGGGTGCAAATATACAAATATTCAGGATGCAATATTAGAGCCACCACACTGACATGAGAGACACAGGTGGACACAGCTTTGTGTTTCCCCTCCAAACTACAGGTCCTCCATGAGCATATGATAACCAACTAGGAAATAATCAAGAGGAAAATTTTCACAGGCAGATGAACCCACTTTTGACAGCAACAGAGACACCAAGGGTATGAATGCAGATGAGTTTCAGCCAAAGATTTATGTCATGCGCAAATGGTCTATGACAGTGGAGCCACACACAGGTAGCCACACTGTGAAGAGGACCTGAATGGTTGCAAGGACAAAGCCTCTAGTACATGTCATCTGAAAGAGGAAGCCATATCCCTGCCACTCTTTATGATTTCATTGTACAGGGGTTTGCAGATGCCTACATGGATGCTCAACAAAGACTTCAGTCACACACTTCCTGAAAGAGATGGTTTTTCTTACAACAAAGGTGCCAAACAGCATTTTAAGGGTCATGGATGAGGAACAGCAGATATCTAGAAGGGATGAGTTACATAGGCAGAAAATGGAAGCAGTACTCAAGGTCATGAAAGATGACTTGTTGAATGAAAAGACCCACTCATGGATAACAGTTCTTATTACAAGAAAGCTTTCTAAATTAGGGGTGTCTGGGTAGCTCAGTCAGTTAAACATCTGTCTTTAGCTCAATCGTGAAGCCCACGTGAGGTCAGCATGGCCTCAGGTCCTGCAGGTTCACAGAAGGATCTGGGGTGTCTGAGTGTCACAGAGCTTGCAGGTTTTAGAATGGGGAAGCTGGCTACAGAGACAGAGCCGAGGAGTGAGCTCTCATCTTGGGGTTACCTTGAACCAGTCACAGGCTCGGTGAGCTCAGAGCACGGCCAGAAGCCAGGGAGACGGGAGTAATTGGGTGCTATTCTCTGAGGGCACACTGACGAGTGGGGCACCGAACTCTCGGCTCCACTGGGCCAGAGACTGGGAGGCTTCCATTTTCATTCTGATCCTCTCAACGTCTACAGAAAGCATTCAGGGAACAAAAGCTCCTGAAAGCAAACCTGAGCAGATTACTCAGCCTGGCCCCTGGTAAGGGCAGTGCAATTCTGCCTGGGACAAAGACAAATACAAAGACTTGAGAATCACTACAACAGGACCCTCCCCTGGAAGATCAACAAGCCAGGACCAAGTTCACCTACCAAGGATTGCAGGTTCAATACCAATGAGAGCAGCAGAATTCCAGAGGAGGAGAAAGCAAAGCACGGAACTCATGGCTTTTAGGAACTCATGATTCTTTAGTCTTGCAGTTAATTTAATGCTTTTTCTATTTTTTTTCGTCTGCTGCTAATTTTTTTTAACTTTACCCTTTTCTTTTTTAACGTTTTTTAACTAGTTATCTAATATGTATATATATATGTGTGTGTGTATATATATATATATATATGTATTTTCTTTTTATACTTTTTCTTTATTTGTTTTCTTTTTTTAATTGTTTCTTTTTTTTTTCTGAACCTCTTTTTATCCCCATTTTTTTCCCCCCCTTCCCCCCCCCCCCCACAATTTTGGATCTCTTCTGATTTGGTTAAAGTGTATTTTCCTGGGGTCTTTGCCACCCTTTTAGTATTTTACTTGCTTCTTCATATACTCTTATCTGGACAAAATGACAAGGTGGAAAAATTCATCACAAAAAAAAAAAGAACAAGAGACAGTACTGAAGGCTAGGGACCTAATCAGTACAGACATTGGTACTATGTCAGATCTAGAGTTCAGAATGACAATTCTCAAGGTTCTTGTCAGGCTCAAAAAAGGCATGGAAGATATTCTAGCAACCCTCTCGGGAGATATAAAAGCCCTTCCTGGAGAAATAAAAGAACTAAAATCTAACCAAGTTGAAATTTAAAAAGCTATTAATGAGGTGCAATAAAAAATGGAGGCTCTCACTGCTAGGATAAATGAGGCAGAAGAAAGAATTAGAGATATAGAAGACCAAATGACAGAGAATAAAGAAGCTGTGCAAAAGAGGGACAAACAGCTACTGGACCACAAGGGTAGAATTCAAGAAATAAATGACACCATAAGATGAATCAACATTGGAATAATTTGGATTCCAGAAGAAGAAGAAAGAGAGAGAGGAGCAGAGGTATATTGGAGAGATTATTGGAGAGAATTTCCCTAATATGGCAAAGGGAACAGTCATCAAAATCCAGGAGGTGCAGAGAACCCCCCTCAAAATCAACAAGAATAGGTCCACACCCCGTCACCTAATAGTAAAATTTACAAGTCTTAGCAACAAAGAGAAAATCCTGAAAGCATCCTGGAAAAAGAACTTTGTAACATACAATGGTAAAAATATTAGATTGGCAGCAGACTTATCCACAGAGACTTGGCAGGCCGGAAAGAACTGGCATGATGTATTCAGAGCACTAAATGAGAAAAACATGCAGCCAAGAATATTATATCCAGCTAGGATATCATTGAAAATAGAAGGAGAGATAAAAAGTTTCCAGGACAAACAAAAACTGAAAGAATTTGCAGTCACCAAAAGAGCTCTACAGGAAATATTGAAAGAGGTTCTCTAAGCAAAGACAGAGCCTAAAAATAGATCAGAAAGGAACAGAGACATTATACAGTAATAGTCACCTTACAGGCAATACAATGGAACTAAATTCATATCTCTCAATAGTTACCCTGATTGTTAATGGGCTAAATGCCCCAATCAAAAGACAAAGGGTATCAGAATGGATAAAAAAACAAAATCCATCTATATGCTGCCTACAAGAAACTCATTTCAGACGCGAAGACACCTCCAGATTTAAAGTGAGGGGGTGGAGGGGCGTGTCGGTGGCTCAGTAAGTTAAGCCTCTGTCTTAGGCTCAGGTCATGATCCCGGGGTCCTGGGATCAAGCACTGCCTTGGGCTCTCTGCTCAGCAGGAAGCCTGCTTCCCTTCCTCTCTCTCTGCCTTCCTCTCTCTCTGCCTGCCTCTTGGCCTACTTGTGATCTTTCTCTGTCAAATAAATAAATAAATAAATAAAAATAAAATAAAAAAAAAATAAAGTGAGTGGGTGGAAAACAATTTACAACGCTAATGGACATCAGAAGAAAGCAGGGGTGGCAATCCTTATATCAGATCAATTAGATTTTAAGCCAAAGACTATAGTAAGTGATGAGGGAGGACACTATATCATACCCAAAAGATATGTCCAACAAGAAGATCTAACAATTTTAAAAATCTATGCCCTAGCATGAGAGCAGTCAACTATATAAACCAATTAATAACAATATCAAAGAAAAACATCAACAATAATAAAATAATAGTAGGGGACTTTGCACTCCCCTCACTGAAATGGACAGATCATCCAAGCAAAAGATCAAGGAAATAAAGGCCTTCAATGGCAGACTGGACCAGATGCACATCACAGATATATTCAGAGCATTTAATCCCAAAGCAACAGAACACACAGTCTTCTCTAGTGCACATGGAACATTCTGCAGAATTGATCACATCCTCAGTCCTAAATCAGGTCTCAACTGGTATCAAAAGATTGGGATCATTCCCTTCATATTTTCAGACCACAATGCTCTGAAGCTAGAACTCAATTACAAGAGGAAATTTGGAAAGAACCCAAACACATGGAGACTAAAAAACATTCTTTTAAAGAATGAATAGGTCAACTAGGAAATTAAAGAATTGAAAAAATTCATGGAAGAAAAGGATAATGAAAACACAATGGTTCAAAATCTGTGGAACACAGCAAATATTGAAATATTTTCCTGAGAGGAAAATATATAGTGGTACAAGCCTTTCTCAAGAAACAAGAAAGGTCTCAAGTACACAACCTAACCCTACACCTAAAGGAGCTGGAGAAAGAACAAGAAAGAAACCCTAAACCCAGCAGGAGAATAGAAATCACAAAGATTAGAGCAGAAATCAATGAAATAGAAACCAAAAAAACAATAGAACAAATCAACGAAAATAGGAGCTGATTCTTTGAAAGAATTAATAAGATTGATAAACCCCTGGCCAGACTTATCAAAAAGAAAATAGAAAGGACCCAAATAAATAAAATCATGAATGAAAGAGGAGAGATCACAACTAACACCAAAGAAATACAAACATTTATAAGAACATACTATGAGCAACTCTAGGCTAAAAAGTTTGACAATCTGGAAGAAATGGATGCATTCCAAGAGGCATATAAACTACCACAACTGAACCAGGAAGAAATAGAAAACCTGAACAGACCCATATCAAATAAGGAGATTGAAACAGTCATCAAAAATCTCCAAACAAATAAAAGCCCAGGGCAGATGGCTTCCCAGGGGAATTCTACCAAACATTTAAAAAAGAACTAATTCCTCTTCTCCTGAAACTGTTCCAAAAAATAGAAATGGAAGGAAAACTTCCAAACTCATTTTATGAGGCCAGCATCACCTTGATCCCAAAACCAGACAAGGATCCCACCAAAAAAGAGAGCTATATACCAATATCCTTGATGAACACCAATATGAAAATTCTCACCAAAATACTAACCAATAGGATTCAACAATACATTGAAAGGATTATTCACCACGACCAAGTGGGATTTATTCCAGGGCTGCAAGGTTGGTTCAACATCTGCAAATCAAGCAATGTGATACAACACATTAATAAAAGAAAGAACAAGAACCATATGATACTCTCAATAGATGCTGAAAAAGCATTTGACAAAGTACAGCATCCCTTCCTGATCAAACTCTTCAAAGTGTAGGGATAGAGGGCACATATCTCAATATTATCAAAGCCATCTATGAAAAACCCACTGCAAATATCATTCTCAATGGAAAAAAAACTGAAATCTTTTCCGCTAAGGTCAGGAACACGGTAGGGATGTCCATTATTATTACTGCTATTCAACATAGTACTAGAAGTCCTAGCCTCAGCAATCAGACAACAAAAGGAAATTAAAGGCATCCAAATCGGCAAAAATGAAGTCAAACTATCACTCTTCACAGGTGAAATGATACTATATATGGAAAACCCAAAAGACTCCACTCCAAAACTGTAGAACTTATACAGGAATTCAGTAAAGTGTCAGGATATAAAATCAATGCACAGAAATCAGTTGCATTTCTCTACACCAACAAAAGAGAAGAAAGAGAAATTAAGGAGTCAATCCCATTTACAATTGCACCCAAAACTATAAGATACCTAGGAATAAACCTAACCAAAGAGGCTACGAATCTGTACTCAGAAAACTATAAAGTACTCATGAAAGAAATCAAGGAAGACACAAAGAAATGGAAAAATGTTCCATGCTCTTGGATAGGAAGAACAAATATTGTGAAAATGTCTATGCTACCTAAAGCAATCTACACATCTAATGCAATTCCTATCAAAATACCATCCTTTTTTTTTTTTTTTCAAAGAATTGGAACAAATAATCCTAAAATTTATACGGAACCAGAAAAGACCTCGAATAGCCAAAGGAATATTGAAAAAGAAAACCAAAGTTGTTGGCATCACAATTCCGGATTTCAAGCTCTATTAGAAAGCTGTCATCATCATAAATAAAATCTTAAAAAAAAAAAAAAGAAAGCTGTCATCATCAAGACACACACAAAAACAGACACATAGATCAATGGAACAGAATAGAGACCCCAGAAATAGACCCTCAACTCTATGCTCAACTAATCTTCGACAAAGCAGGAAAGAATGTCCAATGGAAAAAAGACAGCCTCTTCAATAAATGGTGTTGGGAAAATTGGACAGCCACATGCAGAAAAATGAAATTGGACCATTTCCTTACACCACACATGAAAATAGACACAAAATGGATGAAGGACCTCAATGTGCAAAAGGAATCCATCTAAATCCTTGAGGAGAACACAGACAGCAACCTCTTCGACCTCAGCCGCAGCAACTTCTTCCTAGGAACATAGCCAAAGGCAAGGGAAGCAAGGGCAAAAATGAACTATTGGGATTTCATCAAGATCAAAGCTTTTGCACAGCAAAGGAAACAGTTAACAAAAACCAAAAGACAACTGACAGAATGGGAAAAGATATTTGCAAACGACATATCAGATAAAGGGCTAGTGTCCAAAATCTATAAAGAGATTAGCAAACTCAACACCCAAAGAACAAATAATCCAATCAAGAAATGGGCAGAAGACATGAAAGACATTTCTGCAAAGAAGACATCCAGATGGCCAACAGACACATGAAAAAGTGCTCCACGCCACTCGGCATCAGGGAAATACAGGAAGGGAAAATCAGGGAAATGTGGTTTTGATAAACCACAATGAGATATCACCTCACACCAGTCAGAATGGCTAAAATTAACAAGTCAGGAAATGATAGATACTGACGAGGATGCAGAGAAAGGGGAACCCTCCTACACTGTTGGTGTAGGAGAACAGCATGGAGGTTCCTCAAAATGTTGAAAATAGAACTGCCCTATGACCCAGCAATTGCACTATTGGGTATTTACCCTAAAGATACAAACGTAGTGATCCAAAGGGGCACATGCACCTGAATGTTTATAGCAGCAATGTCTACAATAGCCAAACTATGGAAAGAACCTATATGTCCATCAAGAGATGAATGGATAAAGAAGGTGTGGTATATATACACAATGGAATACTATGCAGCCATCAAAGGAAATGTAATCTTACCATTTGCAATGACGTGGATGGAACTAGAGGGTGTCATACTTAGAGAAATAAGTCAATCATAGAAAGACAACTATTATATGATCTCCCTGATATGAAGAAGTGGAGATGCAGCATGGAGGGTAAATGGAGTAGGAGAAGAATAAATGAAACAAGATGGGATTGGGAGGGAGACAAACCATAAGTGACTCTTAATCTCACAAAACAAACTGAGGGTTGCTGGGGGGAGGGGGGTTGGTACACGGGGTGAGGTTATGGACATTGCGGAGGGTATGTGCTATGGTGAGTGCTGTGAAGTGTGTATACCTGGCGATTCACAGACCTGTACCCCTGGGGATAAAAATATATTATATGTTTATAAAAAATAAAAAAAAATTTAAAAAAGAATATTTTGGTATAAGTGAAGTGGGAAAATATTTATTATCTTTATTTTTCTCTATTATCTTTTTAAAATCTTTATTATATTGTTATCATTATAACAATCCAAAACAAAATTTAACATTAAATTTAAGAACACTTTTTGCATGCCAAAAGGATTCTACAAACTATACAAAAGTTACAAGTACATCACAAGCCAGAAAAACAATTGTTGCATACACAACAATAAAGGGATCCTTTCCTCAGAATCTAATCTATCATAAAAATCATTATGGAAAAGATCAATGATTGATGAAATATGTAAAAGCATTTATAGGTGATTCACAGAAAAATGAAAATAAATCATATTAAAGATAAACTCAATAATCTGAAAAAGGTTACATCTTAATCAGATTATTTACTGTCATGAATATTTATCAGGTATGGATTGTTGAGAATGTGGACACAAATACTCTCACAGACTGTGAGAAGCAGTTTAGCTAGTAATACAATCTCAAGCATGATAGCTTGATAATAACTATGAATACTCACATTTAACTCTCTGATCATTGTTTCAAATACATACATCAACAATTCCACTCCTAAAAACTCATACTTGCACATGTTCACAAACATATACTTATTGCAAAAAAAATTTTGTAGGAAAAGATTAGTAAAAACATGACCAGAAATGAATACATTTACTATAGTAAATGCTTATAAATGAGTAATATGGAGTATAAGAAAAACTAAAAGATCTTATGGACATGTATGGAATATCTTCAAAATGTTGTAAGAGATTTCACTTATATGTGGAATTAAAAAAAAAAAAAAACAATGAAAGAAACAAAACCCAGAAATGTACTCATACATACAGAGAATAAACTGGTCATCGCCAGAACGGAGGGGGATGAAGGGACAGGCAAAAATAGGTGAAGGGGATGAAAGGCACAAAGTTTCAGTGATAAAATAAATATGTCGCAAGAATGAAAAGGACAGCATAGGAAACACAATCAAAAACAACACAGCAACTTTGTATGGTAACACATCAAAGCTACACTTATCACGATAAGCATCTCTTAATGTACAGGATTGTTGACTCACTATGCTATATTCCTGAAACTACTGTAATGTTGTATGATAACTATACTTCAATTAAAAAATTGGAAATAAGCAAAACTGTGCCAACTTAAAGGTTTATGTTTACAAAAGAAGTTGTTATAGGTAGTAAAATTAAGTAAACATTCTAATTAATTTGTTCTCACTTCACTGATGGCATGACCTACATATATAAAGGGCTCAGTTTTCACAGGGATTTTTAGTCCATTGCTATGTGAAAAGGAGGTAGGTGCATGGGCTCACTCATCTTGTGCCCAATTATAGTGGGAAATATTTCAACCTTTCCCTGTTGAGTATGATGTTAGCTACTGATATGCCATATATGGCCTTCATATGTTGAGGTAAATTCTTTCTATACGCAATTTGCTAAGATGTTTTTTTTTTTTAATTTCACTCTCTAAATGATTTTTATTTTACATTTTAGTATGTTTACAAAGCATCTAATTTCTTGTGCTACTGGCAAAAGTATGTGGAGTTTAAATTATTTTTGAAACTTCTTTCAAAGTTTAAATTTATTCTTAAGATTAATAAAACATTTTATTTTGCCTTAATTTGACTCTTCTGTGGACTCTATTTCTTTATGTAAATTGAGGTTTCCTTTTTATTTCTTCTTTTCTTTTATTTCCTTATTTAAGTTTTTTATTTAAATTCTAGTTAGTTAACATAAAGTGTAGTATTATTTTCAGGAGTAGAATTTCATGATTTATCACTTACATATAACAGCCAGTGCTCATCACAAGAAATGCCCACCTTAACACGCATCCTAATACTTAACACTCATCACCCAACTAACTCATCCTCCACCCTCCTCCCCTCCCCAACTCTTTGTTCTCTGTAGTTAAGAGTTTCTTGTGGTTTGCCTGCCTCTCTTACTTTTCCCCTTCCCCTATGTTCACATGCTTTGTTTCTTAAAATCCACATATGAGTGGAATCATATGGTATTTATCTTTCTCTGACTGACTTATTTCCCTTAGAATAATGCACTCTAGATCTAACCACCTCATTGCAAATGGCAAGATTTCACTCTTTTGGGTGGTTGTGTAATATTTCATTGTGTGTGTGTGTGTGTGTGTGTCTGTGTATGTATATGTACACACACCATATCTATTTTCCCCACTCATTAATCAACGAATATTTGTGTTCTTTCCATAATTTGGCTATTGTTGATAATGCTGCTATAAACATCAGGATGGATGTGTGCCTTCAAGTCAATGTTTTTGTGTCCTTTGGGTAAACACTTAGTAGAGCAATTGCTGTATTGTAAGATAGTTCCATTTCAAGTTTCCGAGGAGACTTCATACTGTTTCCCAGAGTGACTGCATCACTTTGCATTCCACCAACACTGTAAGAGGGTTCCTTTTCTCCCATCCTCACCAACACCTGTTGTTTCTTGCGTTGTTCATTTTAGCCATTTTGACAGGTGTGAGGTGCCTTCTCATCATGGTTTTGATTTGTATTTCCCTAATGATGAGTGATGTTGAGCACCTTTTCCTATGTCTATTCACCATCTGGATGTCTTCTCACCATTTCTTCACTGGATTCTTTTGTATGTGCTCAATCTGATAACTTCTTATTGATTTTCAACACTAACACTTTATCAGATATGTCACATACAAATATAATTTCCCATTCCAGAGGTTACCTTTTAAATTGTTTCCTTAGCTTACAGATGTTTTTTGGTGAGGTCCTAAAAGTGCATTTTTGCTTTTGCTTCTTTTGCCTCTTGAGACATGTCTAGTAAGAAGTTACTATATCAGAGGCCGAGAGAGCGCCGAATCCTAACCACTAGACCACCAGGGATATATCAGAGGCCGAGAATGATGAGCCATGGTCATTGCTGACCATGTTTCCCTCTGGGATCTTGATGGATTCCTGCCTTACATTTAGGTCTTTCATCCATTTTGAGTTTATTTTTGTGTATGGTATAAGAAAGTTTCATTCTTCTGCACGTAGCTGTCTAATTTTCCCAACAACATTTGTTGAAGAGACTGTCTTTTTTCCTTTGAATATACTTCCCTGTTTTGTCCAAGATTAGTTGACCATAGCATTGAGGTCCATTTCTGGGTTCTCTATTCTGTTCCATTGATCTTCTTGTCTGTTTTTATGAAGGCACCAAACTGTCTTGATGATTACAGCTTTGTAATGCAGCTTGAAGTCTGGAATTGTGATGCCTCTAGTTTTGGTTTTCTTTTTCAACATTACTTTGGCATTTTGGGGTATGAACCCACTGTTGACACCAACAAAGAGACCAAGAGAATGAGTGTCCATGCAGATAAGTTTCAGCCAAAGATTTATGTCATGCGCAAATGGTCTATGACAGTGGAGCCACACACAGACAGCCACACTGTGAAGAGGACCTGAATGGTTGCAAGGGCAAAGCCTCTAGCACATGCCAACTGAAAGAGGAAGCCTTATTGCCATCAATTGTGATGATTTCATAGTACAGAGGTTTGCACATAGCCACAAGGATGCTCAGCAAAGACTTCAGACACACTTGCTGAAAGAGATGGTTTTCCTTAAAGCAAAAGTGCAAAGCAATATTTCAGGGGCCATGGATGGAGAACAGCAGATACCTGGAATTCATTACTCACAGGGGCAGAAAATGGAAGCAGTACCCAAGATCAGGAAAGATGACTTGTTGAATGAAAAGTCCTACTCATGGATAGCAGTTCTCAATACTAGAAAGCGGTAAACTCTTCCTAAATTAATCTTCTTAAATGGAATCTTCTTAAAATAATACTGTCTTGTATCTGAACCATTTTAAACTTATTTTTAAGTTATTTTTACTTAAACTTACTTTAATTTGTCAATTTATTTTTGCCCTTTTTTTTTTAATTTCTTTTCAGTGTTCCAGAATTCATTGTTTATGCACCACTCCTGGTGCTCCATGCAATACATGCCCTCCAATAATGTTAAACTTATTTATCTTATTTCAATCTAAAGTCATTTTTTATCTTAAACTTCTCTTTGAAAATAAACATAAAAGCATAGACATAAATCTGAATAAAAAATAAGGTATATATAAATGTTTTACATATGAAAGAAATTTTATTGTGTACCAACTGGGACAGGAATAGAGATCAATGAAACAGAATTAAATCTTAAATGGGACCCAAGTGTATATGGAGATTTATATATAATAGGACTTCAAGTCAATAGCTAAAAGAAAATTATGAAACTTTAAAAAACACTGCAATTTAGAAAAACAACTAAAAAAATCCATACCTCTTTAATGCCTATAAAAAAATAAATTCTAGATGGATCAAAAGTTTTAATGTAAGATATACAAGCTCAACAAAGCTTTAAAATTAAGAGCTAAAAAAGCAATTGAAGAATATTTTGGTATGAATGAAATGGGGAAGTCTTTTTAAGGAAGTTATATATAGTATCAATATGGAAAAGATCAACAATTACACAAAATAGAGAAAAAGAAATAGATGATTTATTAAACACATGAAAATATACCCAAACTCAATAATATGAGAAAGATTGCAATTTTTCTGGTTGCCTTATACCATGAGCATGTATCTGCGAGTGGTTGTTGAGAATATGGATAGAAGTACTTTCACAGACTGAGCAGCAGGGTAGCTATTAGTACAATCTTAAGGACAACAGTTTGGCAATAACTATGAAATTCAACATTTAGCTATCTGACCATTGACTCAAATACATTCCTAACAAGTCCTCTCCTAAGAACTCATATTTGTACATATTTACAAACACACAATTATAAAATTCTTCATTACTGAAAAAAGTAATAACATGAATAGGAATGGAGATATTTATTTTATTTATAAGTGAGTAACATGGAGTATAAGAAAAATGAAGAGATCTATATGGACTAGTATGGCATATCTTCAAGACGTTACAAAAGATTTCACTTTTATGTGGCATTTGATCAACACACCAAAACAAACAAAAAACAAAGACAGACTCATAAATACAGAGAACAATCTGCCTGCTGCCAGGGGGAAGGGAGTGGACGGATCAGGGAAATAGGTGAAGGGGCTGAAAGGTACAATAATGGGGAATAAAATAACTCACAAGAATGAAAAGTACAGCCTAAGGGGTATAACCAATAATATTGTAGGGACTTTGTCTGGTAACAGATGGTAACAGATAGAAGCTACACTTTTCATGATCAGCATTCTGTAATGTATTTTTTGGTTTATTGTGTTCCAGGCTTCTTTAAGAACAAAGTGATGAGTGATGCAGGTATTTAAAAAAGAGCATCCTTAAACTTTGACTTCCCTCCAAATAATCCCCCCAAACTCCCAGCCCCTACATCTTTTTTGTTCCCAAATCCTTTATCAGTGAATGAAGAACTTGATCCCAAAACCCTGGGACAAAACCCAGGTATCTGTTCCTTAGCTGCCCCCTCTCCTCTGTCCCCCACCCCCATTCTGGGGAAGGACCAGCACCTCACCAAGTAATGCAAGGGCTTGCAGATGGCCACATAGTGGTCATAGGCCATTGCCAGCAGAAGAAAGACCTTTGAGCCACCAAAAAAGTGTCCTGTTAATAGCTGAGTCATACAAGATTGGAAGGATATTGTATTTTCTGCAAACAGCAAGTCTGACATCAATCTAGGAGAAATAGAAGATGAATAAATGACATCCATAAATGATAAGCTAGCAAGAAAAAAGTACATAGGTGAGTCCAGGGACTTACTGACAGTTACAGTCAGCACAATGAGCAGGTTTCCCACCACAGTCAAAATACAGAAGACAAGAACATAACAAAAAGGATCTTCTGTTCCTTTGGATCCTGGGTGAGGCCCAAGAGCACAAAGTAAGTCATACTGCTATTTGGTGCCATCTAGTCTGCATTAGGAACTGACTTCTCATATTAGAAGCAAGTGATCTACAAAACAAGGGGGAAAACTTTTAAATGCATTATAAGATTACTCTTTTATTGACTCATTCAATGAAAAGATTGTGGCAGGAGTACCTGTTTATGTCACATGTATCACAGACATTCTGATTTCCAAGTTGAATAAGCCATGGTTTCCAACACTCAGTGATAGCATACATAATAATCACCAATGTAATAAGTGATACTATAAAAATAGTTGCACAGTGTGAAGGTCACTAGCAAACAGCAGTCAGAGAAGGCTTCCCAGAGGAAGCAACGCTTTAACTGAGTTGCAAAGGAAAACTGAAAGGACAAGAAAAGAAGGCAAGGGAATTCCATGCAAAGATACACAGTTTATAAAGTCATAAAAGTTAAATACTTAAGGCCCCTTTAAGGTAACTGACATATTTGAAGTGAGTGCATCAAACAAGGAATGGAAGTTTGCGGCCCTGGATTGCATCTTCCTTGAGACTTTTTTCACAGAATCTTTGTATGGATATGCCCTCTTTCCCTGACCAGTAAATGGGAAAGCACTCCAGTGTTGTGTCTCTCCCTTAATTTTTAAACTTCATATATATATATACATATATATATATGAAGCTAAAAATATATATATATGTATATATATATAATCTCCAACTGTGAAATTTTCCAGTTGGATATTAATTCAGTACTTTAGAAACTAAATTTTTAATTTTCATTAAGAAACAGTTTTCCCATCTAATTAAATAGTACCACCTTCCATATCATTGCTCAGACAAGAAATATGACCATGTCCTTCATGTCATTCTTGCTCTTGTATCGCTTACTGATACCTTTAATAAATCTTATTCACCCCATCTAAAATATATCACTAACTTGATCATTCCCCTCCCCGCACCACTTCTGGTCCATTCTGGTCCACTGCACTAGCCTCCCACAACATCGCTCCCCTTTCATTCTGGCTTCCATCAGTTTGTGGCCGTGAAACAGTCCAAATGATCCTTTTAAAATCTGATTCTGATCTGATCATTCCACTGCTCACAACAACTACAGGGGATTCCATTCACAGGCTCACAACTTAAGGAATCACATTTCTATTACAGTAACAGGAACTATAATCCTCATTTCATAGTTGAAAAACGGAAGCTCAGAACATCTAGTTAATTTTCCAAAGTCATTCATTTTTAAGTGATAAAGCTAGAACTGCAATCCAAGTTTGCTTTATCTAAAGTAATCTTTAACATAATAAAGATACACAATTGCAAAGCCTGGTATCCACTATTTACTGTTATTCTTACCTTAGGAAAATACGTCCACAATCTGAAGGAACACTTTTTATTCATTCACAGGAACATGGACTTCTTCTATCATCCAGTCTGACAAGAGACGGTAAAAAGCTGCATTATTACTTGAGGACATATTTTATTTCACTCAACTGCCTGTCCATTCTTTCTGTGGAGTCTTCTGGTTATTCATAAAGTTGCTTTTATTTGTACTGTAAATTACTTCCTAGGACGTCCAGGGTCCACACAGAAATCAAAAATTTAGCATATTAGGAGAATTCATCAAAAAGACAAGGAATTCCTATCCTTACATAAGGTGATAGCAACCAGACATTCCCGAGGAAGACTTCTCTCAAATAACTTCTTTCCTACTAATGTCTAAATAGAAAAATACCGTTCAACTCATTAGTCAACTTCATTCTGTCCTGTCGGTTTGCTCAGATTAGCTGACTTGATATTTTAAGAGACATCCTTGTGCTTTTCTTTAGGTAATGCTGTAAGCCTAACAGAATCTCCCTAAAAAATGTATATCACTTGTTAGGAGCATAGTATCTTCTTCCCAACACAAGCAAAGATCGCTGAACATTTTGCCTTCTAACCAAACACCTCATTAAGTTCTAGAATTGGGAAGTGTCCAGGACTAATTCTTGCTTAATTAAATTCGCTGGGAATTTCCACAAACACTTTTAAAAAAGTATCTATAGGAAGAAGTATTAGGTCAGATCACATAGTTAGGGTCAGCAAGATGTTACATAAAAAGAAATATATCATGAGAACCATTGTAAGACTACCACCAGTCAAGAATAAATTTCAGGGGCACCTGGGTGGCTCAGTGGGTTAAAGCCTCTGGCTTCTGCTTGGGTCATGATCCCAGGATCCTGGGATCAAGCCCCACACTGGGCTCTCTGCTCAGCAGGGAGCCTGCTTTCTCCTCTCTCTGCCTGCTTCTCTGCCTACTTGTGATCTCTGTCTATCAAATAAATAAATAAAATATTAAAAAAAAAGAATAAATTTCAGCCCTGCCATATTGTATTAAGGAAGATTAATTTATCATGTATTTCCCCAATTGTCATAGCACATTTTTCTTTCCTTTCTTTTAATAGTCAATTTATGTTACCTTGCAGTGTGGTTAGATGTTCTGCATATTTATCACTGATTTAGACATAATAGTTACCCAATTTTTTTTTATTTTTAAATTTAAAATTTTACTTTTGGAGCATTTATTTACTGCCAAGAGCCCTGCTATGAGTGAGGACACAGCAATTAATGAAATAGGCAAAAAATATGCAAAAGTGCCTTCCTCCAAGGACCTTATATTCTCATAATAGAATCAGACAATAAATAAAGGGACAATTCAACATACGAATCATAATTTTTTCAGTGTTAGTAAGAAGACAAACAAGGTACTCAGGGAGAATTCTACTAGGAAGAATATGATCAGTGAAGGCCTTTCTTCAAAGATGATGCTTAAACTGAGATAGTTGCTACCATCAGAAACACTGTCACAGCTAGTAACTTTAAGTAAAATTTAAGTAAGTAAGTAAAATGATCTCACTTCACTGATGGCCTAATCTATAGTAGAGATTGCTTTTGGGAGAAGGAGGGGTGAGACTGGGCACTCTCATCTTATTCCTGATTGTGGTGGGAAGGCTTTCAACATTTGCCTGCTGAGTGTGATGTTACATGTGGATCTGTCATATATGACCCTTTATGTTGAGGTACATTCCTTCTTTACCCAATTTTTGAAAGGTAACCTTTTCATGAAAATACATAGAACTTCTCTCTTACCAGTGAACAACCCAGAGAGGATTAGGAAAATGATTCCTTTTACAACAATATTAAAAGAAATAAATATTTAAGAATAAACATAAGTAAGGAGGCAAAAGTCTTCTATAGTGCAAAACTATAAAATGTTACTGAAAGATAATCTGAAAGACACAAATAAATGGAAAGACTTTCATGAACTTATATAGTTCATGTCATTAAGATGTTAATGCTAATCTGATTTTTGATTCAGTGTAAACCCTATAAAAATCCAAATAAAATAAAAATAAATTTTTTGAGAAATAGAAAAATCCATCCAAAAATTTACATGGAATGTCAAGAAGCCCAAACAGAGAAAATAATATTGGCAAGAAAACAACAACAACAACAACATCAACAACAACAATGGAAAACTTCCTGGTTCTAAAACTTACTACAAAGTTATGATAATCAAAAGAGTGTGATATTGCCAAAAAAATGACATCATAATGAAATAAAATTCAAGCCTAGAAATAAATCTTTGCATATATATTCAATGATTTTCAACAAAGATGTCAAGAGTAGTCACGGGGTAGAGACAGGTGGTTCAAAAAATGGTGCTGTGAAACTGGATAACCATATAGGAGGAATGAAATTGAACCCTTAATGCATATCATATGCAAAAATTAACTCAATATGGATCAAAAACTACAATCTAGCTAAAAGTATAAAACTTTTACAAGAACACATAAGAAGAAAAACCATGACCTTGGATTTGGCAATGATTCCAAAAACACAGGCAAAAAGAAATAGATAAATTGTACTCTATCAATATTAAGAACTTTTGTGCATCAAGCAACACCACCAACAATGTGAAACAACAATGTACAAATGTGGAGAAAATATTTGCAAATACTATATTTGATAAGGTATCAATAGCCACAGTACATAAAGAATTTCTGCATCTTAAAACAAAATGAAGGGCATCTAGGAGTTGACTCAGTTGTTTGAGCATATGCTTTAGGCTTGGCTCGGGTCCTGGTCCCAGGCTCCTGGGATTGAGCCCTGCCTCAGGCTCCCCGCTCAGTGGTGAGTCTGCTTCTTGCTCTGCCTCTTCCCCTAGCTTGTGTGTAGACTCTCTCTCTTTCTCTCTCTCTCTCTCTCAAATAAATAAAAAGACTTTAAGGAAAAATAAAAATACAGTAAAATAAACAGCCAGATTAAAATGGACTTGCATAGACATTTCTCAGAAGAAAATGTATAAATGGCTTGTGGGCACATGAAAAGATCTCAATATCACTGATCATTAGAAAATGGATTTTAAAACCATAATGAAACACCACTTCAAACTTACACAGATAACTCTTAAAGAACACACACACACATAAATGTAGGAGAGAATGTGGAAAACCTGGAATAACTGTGCATTACTGTTGGGAATGTCAAATGATATCGCTCTATGGAAAATGTTATGGTAGTTCTCAAACACTTAAAGAATTATTACATGACCTAGCAATTTCACTTCTGGGTATATACCCAAGGTGATGGAAGTCAGGAATTCAAACAAATATTGCTACACTCATTTTCATGGCAGTATTCACAATAGCCAGTAAGAAGAAGCAACCAAAGCACTTACTGGCAGGTAACTGTATAAACAAAATGATGTGTATACACATAGTGGAATACTATTCAGTCCTGAAATATCAAGGAAATTCTGACACACGCCAAAACATATTAACCTATAATAGATTCTGCTAAGTGAAATAAGGCAGTCACAAAAGGACAAGCACTGTTCCCACTTACAAGATGTACTTAGCATATCAAATTCACAGATCATATGTAGAACGGTGGTTGCCTAGGCCTCAGGGAGAGGGAATGGCAATTAGTATTTAATGGGTGTCTGGTTTCAGTTTGGGAAAATGAAAAAGTACCAGAAACACATGGTGGTGATGTTATTATAATGTAGTGAAGAAATATAATGCCCCTGAACTATGAACTTACAAATGGCTAACATTATACACTTGCCACATATAGTTTACCACAATTTAAAAGCTAAACTTAAAAACCAAGATAACTTCCATAAGCAATAAATTAAATATCTATAAAAATCAGTCAAGGGATTTGCAAAATAAAAGTATATAAAGTCTGACACCATATACCTAAAACATGGCTGGAGGAGAGTAAAAATGTAATGATTCTAGAGGGGGTTCTAGCTTAAGCAACTGTTGCCTTAATATAGGTTGCTACAGGCATAAGATATTACACAAAACTAAGGCCAGTAATAAGTATGGAAAAAATAAAGAGAAGGGAACCCACATATATCACTAAAGAAAGCCAACAAACCATGAGAGAAGAGAGCAAGAGAAGAAAGGAATAGAGAAGAACTACTAAAACAACCATAAAACAAGTAACAAAATGACAGTAAGTACATCCTCTCAGTAATCACTTTAAACATAAATGAACTAAATGCTCCAATCAAACGACATAGAGTGAAAGAACAAACAAAAAAAAAGTGAGACCCATCTATATGCTGTCTATGAGTTTAATCTCAGACCTAAAGACACAGGCAGATTGAAAGTGAAGGGATAGAAAACATTTACCGTGCAAATGAAAGTGAAAAGAAAGCCAGGTAGCAATACTTATATCAGAAAAAAATTGATTTTTAAACAAAGACTGTTAACAGAAACAAAAAGAACTCTACATTCTCAAAGAGAACAATCCAACAAGAACACATAACAGTTGTGAATATTTATGCACCAAACATGGGAGCGTTTAGATGCATCAAGCAACTATTAACAAACATAAAGAAAGTAATAAATAATGCAACAATTAGAGTTGGGACTTTAACACCACAATCACACCATTGGACAGATCGTCCAAAGAGAAAGTCAACAAGAAAACAGTGGCTTTAAATGACACATTGGACCAGATGGATCTAACAGACATATTCAGAACATTCCATCCTAAAACAGCAGAATATACATTCTTTTCAAGTGCACATGGAACATTCTCCAGAAGATATTGCTTATTAGGCCACAAAACAAGTCAACAAAACAGATAAAAACCACATTATCCTTTCAGTAGATGTAGACAAAGCATTTGACAAAGTGCAACATCCATTCATGACAAAAACCTTCAACAAAGTAGGTTTAAAGGGTACATACCTTAACATAATAAAGGCCATATATGAAAAACCCACAGCAAACATCATACTCAATGATGAAAAACTGAGAGCTTTTCCCCTAAGATCATGAACAAGACCACGCTGCCCACTCTCCCCAATATTATTCAACATAGTACTGAGAGTCTTAGTTACAGAAGTCAAGCCTCAAAAAGAAATAAAAACATTCAAATTAGTAAGGAAAAAGTAAAAGTTTCACTATTTCCAGATGCCATCATTCTATATATATATATATATATATATATATATATATAATGCCCTAAAGATCTACAAAAAAACTACTATATCTAATAAATGAATTCACTAAAGTCGCAGGATACAAAATCAATATGCAGTAATCTGTTGCATTTTTTTACACAAATAATAAAGTAGCAGAAAGAGAAATTAACAGTCCCATTTACAATAGCACCAAAATAATAAAATACCTAGGAATAAACTTAACCAAGGAGGTGAAAGTTCTGTACACTGTAAAACACTGATGAAAGAAATTCAAAATGACACAAACAATGGAAAGATATTTGATGCTTGTGGATGGAAAGAACACATCTTGCTAAAAAGTCCATTCTAACCCTATGAACTCTACAGATTGAAAGCAATCCTTATCAAAATACCAACAGCATTTTCACAGAACTAGACTAAATAACCTAAAATGTGCATGGTACCACAAGAGACCCAGATTACAAAAGCAATGACGAAAAAGAGGAGCAAAACTGGAGGTATCACAATCCCAGCTATGAAGATATACTACAAAGCTGTAGCAATGAGAACAGTATGTTACTGGCACAAAAATAAACACATAGATCAATAGAACAGAATAGAGAACCCAGAAATAAACTCATGATTATTGGAAGTTAATCTATAAGAAAGGAGGTAAGAATATGTTGTGAGGAAAAATCAGTCTCCTCAGTAAATGGTGCTGGGAAATCTGGACAGCAGCTACATGCAAAAGAATGAAACTGGACCACTTTCTTACACTATACACAAGAATAAACTAAAAATAGATTAAAGAACTAACTGTGAAACCTGAAAATGTAAAAACCTTAAAACAGAGTAATGGCAGTAATGTCTCTGGCATTAGCCACAGTTACATTTTTCTAGATATGTCTCCTTGATGAGGGAGCAGAAGACTCACTGAGGACAGGCAGAAGCTGACAGTCCACAGTCCACCCTTCCATGGGATATATGTGACAGTCCTCAAGCATTCCTGGCTGCCCTAAAGGAAAAACAAATTAATTTACAGAAATTGCAATCCTATAAGACATGTCTCCCTAAATTTACAAAAATCTTAGCTATTTACAACAAAACATTTCTATCAATAGCCTATCTTCAAGAAGGAAATGTAAATACAATTAAAGGTCCTCAAAATCTGCAGCCCATTGACAGATACTTGAAGCAGGCACAGTGAAATTTTTGTTCCTCCAGGAAGCTCCCAACTCTTTTAATGTTAATGACTTACTAAAAGGAAAAACAACTTTAATTTCACAATGGTAAGGTCTCTGGTATCCTGTGAGTCTTCTTTAACATATAAAAATCCTTTGAAACCACCTTTTTCCTACCTTCCCCAACTCCCAAGTACATAATCAGCCACACTTCACAAACCCTGGGCAGCTTTTTCTCCCTATGGGTCCTGTCCACATGCATTAATAAAACCACCTTTTTGCACCAGAGACATCTCAAGATTTCTTTCTTGGCTGACAGCTCCGGAACTCACCCCACCAAATTTCACCTATATTCTGAAACCCCAGCATGCTGAAGCAAGAGAAAGAAAAACATAAATAAACTATTGGTACTTCATTGAAATAAAAATCTGCACAGTGAAAAAAAATAATGAACAAAACTAAAAGACAACCTAGGAATGAGAAAAGATACTTGCAAATGACTTATCTAATAATGGGTTAGTATTGAAAATATGTAAAGAAATTATACAACTTAATGCCAGAAAAGCACAAATAATCCAACTAAAAATAAGCAAAAGACATGAACAGCTATTACTCCAAAGAACACGTAAAGATGGCCAACAGACACATGGAAAGATGCTTAATGTCATTCATCATCAGGGAAATGCAAATCAAAAATACAGTGATTAAAAAAAAATACAGTGATATATCAACTCATACCTGTCAGAATGGCTAACATCAAAACATAAGAAATAACAAGTGTTGGCAAGGATGTGAAGAAAAGGGAACTGTTGGTGAGAATGCAAACTGGTGTGGCCAGGGTGGAAAATAGCATGGAAGCTCTTTAAACAAATAAAAATAGAATTGTCATGTGATCTAGTACTCCCACTCCTGAGTATTCACCCAAAGAATATGAAAACACAATTTTTTAAAGATTTATTTATTTATTTATTTGACAGATGGAGAGATAACAAAAGAGCATGAGCTGGGAGAGAGAGAGAAACAGGTTCCCAGCTGACCAAGGAGCCTGACCCAAGGCTAGATACCAGGCCCTTGGCATCATGACTTGAGCCAAAGTTAGATGGGTAACTTGACTGAGCCACCCAGGCACCTCAACAAAAACACTAATTTGAAAAGATGAGTGCACCCCTACGTTTTTTGCAACATTATTTACAATACCCAAATTATGGAACTGTCCATTGATTGATGAATGGATAAAGAATGGTATGTATATACAATGGAATATTATTCAGCCATAAAAAGAATGAAATCTTGCCATTTGAAACAACACAGATGGGTCTAAAGGTTATAATGCTAAGTGAAATTCGTCAATCCAAGAAAGACAAGTACCATATGATTTCACCCATGTGGAATTTATGAAAGAAAACATATGATCAATGGGGAAAAAAGAGATAAAACGGACTCTTAAATATAGAGAATTGATGATTATCAAAGGGGAGATGTGTGGTGTTTAGGGTGAAATAGATGAAGGAGATCCAGAGTACACTTATTGTGAAGAGCACTGAGTATTGTATAGAATTGTTGAATCACTACAGTGTACACCTGAAACTAATATGACACTGTGTTAATTATACTGGAAATTCAAAATACATAAAAAATTAGGGAAAAAAATTAGAGTAGCAGAAAAAAAGGAACTAAGTCGATTTCACTGACAGGTTCATGTTGTGAACATTAATTATAGCATAATAGCTAGAGTATATGCAAAGATATTGGCTTCAGAGATACCCGAGTAATTTTTCTGAAAGTAAATATGTCCTCCAACAACAAAGCTGGTAAATTAAAATCTCCAGAGCTGTGTCCTGACAATCTGGATTTTACAAGAAATCTAATTCTCTAAGTATATTGAACTTTTACAGTCAATTGGACAATATGTATATCGAAATAGGATATTTTTACATTAAGAAATAAATTGTTCCTGGTGTCTATAGGTTAAAATAAATACACTTTGGACAAATAGTGCTCGTGTGCCTCTGTAATATAGAAATTATATTTTCTCTATTCCATTTAAGAGACAAATTTATCTTATAAAGTTATGGATATCTCTTACACTTACCATTTTTACCCTAGAACTTCTCCTAATGACATTTTTCACCTCCAAATTTCTGAGTCTGCAGGTTTAAGTCTAACAAAGCAGTTACCATGCTACACAACACAACCACAGCTTTATCAGTGGAGAAGGTGGTGACTGGTTGCAAATATATAAATATTCTGGACACTATACTAAGACCACCAAAGTGATTTGAGAGACACAGGTGGACACGGCTTTGTGTCTCTACTCCAAGCTACAGGTCCTCGGTGAGCATATCATGTCCAACTAGGAGAGCCACACACAGGGAGCCACACTGTGAGGAGGACCTGAATGGTAGCAAGGACAAAGCCTCTAGTACATATCACCTGAAAGAAGAAGCCCTATCCCTGTCACTTGTAATGATTACATAGTACAAGCATTTGCAGATGGCCATATAGATAGTCAGCAAAGAAGTCAGTCACACACATCCTGAAAGAGATGGTTTTTCTTACAGCTAAAGTGCCAAAAAGCATTTCAGGGTTATTGATGAAAGACAGGAGATATCTAGAAGGCGTAAGTCACAATGGAAGGAGTACCCAAAGTCATAAAGATGACTTGTTGAATGAAGAAAGCTGCTCATGGATAACAGTTCTCAGTACTGGAAAGCTGTAAACTCTTCCTAAATTGATCTTAAGCTGAATCATCCGGAACATAAAAATTTCCTTTGTTTCATATCATCTGCGAAGAGTGATAATTTGACTTCTTCTTTGCCGATTTGGATGCCTTTAATTTCCTTTTGTTGTCTGATTGCTGAGGCTAGGACCTCTAGTACGATGTTAAATAGCAGTGGTGATAATGGACATCCCTGCCGTGTTCCTGACCTTAGCGGAAAAGCTTTCAGTTTTTCTCCATTGAGAATGATATTTGCGGTGGGTTTTTCATAGATGGCTTTGATGATATTGAGGTATGTGCCCTCTATCCCTACACTTTGAAGAGTTTTGATCAGGAAGGGATGTTGTACTTTGTCAAATGCTTTTTCAGCATCTATTGAGAGTATCATATGGTTCTTGTTCTTTCTTTTATTGATGTGTTGTTTCACATTGACTGATTTGCAGATGTTGAACCAACCTTGCAGCCCTGGAATAAATCCCACTTGGTCGTGGTGAATAATCCTTTTAATGTACTGTTGAATCCTATTGGCTAGTATTTTGTTGAGTATTTTCGCATCTGTGTTCATCAAGGATATCGGTCTATAGCTCTCTTTTTTGGTGGGATCCTTGTCTGGTTTTGGGATCAAGGTGATGCTGGCCTCATAAAATGAGTTTGGAAGTTTTCCTTCCATTTCTATTTTTTGGAACAGTTTCAGGAGAATAGGAATTAGTTCTTCTTTAAATGTTTGGTAGAATTCCCCCGGGAAGCCGTCTGGCCCTGGGCTTTTGTTTGTTTGGAGATTTTTAATGACTGTTTCAATCTCCTTACTGGTTATGGGTCTGTTCAGGCTTTCTATTTCTTCCTGGCTCAGTTGTGGTAGTTTATATGTTTCTAGGAATGCATCCATTTCTTCCAGATTGTCAAATTTATTGCCGTAGAGTTGCTCATAGTATGTTCTTATAATAGTTTGTATTTCTTTGGTGTTAGTTGTGATCTCTCCTCTTTCATTCATGATTTTATTTATTTGGGTCCTTTCTCTTTTCTTTTTGAGAAGTCGGGCCAGGGGTTTATCAATTTTATTGATTCTTTCAAAGAACCAGCTCCTAGTTTCGTTGATTTGTTCTATTGTTTTTTTGGTTTCTATTTCATTGATTTCTGCTCTGATCTTTATGATTTCTCTTCTCCTGCTGGGCTTAGGGTTTCTTTCTTGTTCTTTCTCCAGCTCCTTTAGGTGTAGGGTTAGGTTGTGTACCTGAGACCTTTCTTGTTTCTTGAGAAAGGCTTGTAGCGCTATATATTTTCCTCTCAGGACTGCCTTTGTTGTGTCCCACAGATTTTGAACCGTTGTATTTTCATTATCATTTGTTTCCATGATTTTTTTCAATTCTTCTTTAATTTCCCGGTTGACCCATTCATTCTTTAGAAGGATACTGTTTAGTCTCCATGTATTTGGGTTCTTTCCAAACTTCCTTTTGTGGTTGAGTTCTAGCTTTAGAGCATTGTGGTCTGAAAATATGCAGGGAATGATCCCAATCTTTTGATACCGGTTGAGTCCTGATTTAGGACCGAGGATGTGATCTATTCTGGAGAATGTTCCATGTGCACTAGAGAAGAATGTGTATTCTGTTGCTTTGGGATGAAATATTCTGAATATATCTGTGATGTCCATCTGGTCCAGTGTGTCGTTTAAGGCCTTTATTTCCTTGCTGATCTTTTGCTTGGATGACCTGTCCATTTCAGTGAGGGGAGTGTTAAAGTCCCCTACTATTATTGTATTATTGTTGATGTGTTTCTTTGATTTTGTTATTAATTGGTTTATATAGTTGGCTGCTCCCACATTGGGGGCATAGATATTTAAAATTGTTAAATCTTCTTGTTGGACAGACCCTTTGAGTATGATATAGTGTCCTTCCTCATCTCTTATTATAGTCTTTGGCTTAAAATCTGATTGATCTGATATAAGGATTGCCACTCCTGCTTTCTTCTGATGTCCATTAGCATGGTAAATTCTTTTCCACCCCCTCACTTTAAATCTGGAGGTGTCTTCGGGCTTAAAATGTGTTTCTTGGAGGCAACATATAGATGGGTTTTGTTTTTTTATCCATTCTGATACCCTGTGTCTTTTGACAGGGGCATTTAGCCCATTAACATTCAGGGTAACTATTGAGAGATATGAATTTAGTGCCATTGTATTGCCTGTAAGGTGACTGTTACTGTATATGGTCTCTGTTCCTTTCTGATCTACCACTTGTAGGCTCTCTCTTTGCTTAGAGGACCCCTTTCAAGATTTCCTGTAGAGCTGGTTTGGTATTTGCAAATTCTTTCAGTTGTTGTTTGTCCTGGAAGCTTTTAATCTCTCCTTCTATTTTCAATGATAGCCTAGCTGGATATAGTATTCTTGGCTGCATGTTTTTCTCGTTTAGTGCTCTGAAAATATCATGCCAGCTCTTTCTGGCCTGCCAGGTCTCTGTGGATAAGTCAGCTGCCAATCTAATATTTTTACCATTGTATGTTACAGACTTCTTTTCCCGGGCTGCTTTCAGGATTTTCTCTTTGTCATTGAGACTTGTAAATTTTACTATTAGGTGACGGGGTGTGGGCCTATTCTTATTGATTTTGAGGGGCATTCTCTGAACCTCCTTAATTTTGATGCTCGTTCCCTTTGCCATATTGGGGAAATTCTCCCCAATAATTCTCTCCAGTATACCTTCTGCTCCCCTCTCACTTTCTTCTTCTTCTGGAATCCCAATTATTCTAATGTTGTTTCGTCTTATGGTGTCACTTATCTCTCGAATTCTCCCCTCGTGGTCCAGTAGCTGTTTGTCCCTCTTTTGCTCAGCTTCTTTATTCTCTGTCATTTGGTCTTCTATATCACTAATTCTTTCTTCTGCCTCATTTATCCTAGCAGTGAGAGCCTCCATTTTTGATTGCACCTCATTAATAGCTTTTTTGATTTCACCTTGGTTAGATTTTAGTTCTTTTATTTCTCCAGAAAGGGCTTTTATATCTCTCGAGAGGGTTTCTCTAATATCTTCCATGCCTTTTTCGAGCCCGGCTAGAACCTTGAGAATTGTCATTCTGAACTCTAGATCTGACATATTACCGATGTCTGTATTGATTAGGTCCCTAGCCTTCGGTACTGCCTCTTGTTCTTTTTTTTGTGTTGAATTTTTACGTCTTGTCATTTTGTCCAGATAAGAGTAAATGAAGGGGCAAGTAAAATACTAAAAGGGTGGCAACAACCCCAGGAAAATATGCTTTAACCAAATTAGAAGAGATCCAAAATCGTGAGTGGGGAGAAAGGGGATAAAAAGAGGTTCAAAAAGGAAGAAAGAAAAAAAAAAAAAAGAAAAGAAAAGAATTTTTAAAAAAAGAATACACCTAAGAAAAATGTAAAAAAGAAAAAATATATATATTAGATAAACTAGTATAAAATCGTTAAAAAAGAAAAAGGTAACAGTTAAAAAAAAATTTTACCCGAAGGCGAGAAAAAAAAAACAAAAAATGAAAAAGAAAAAATTAAATTAACTGCAAGACTAAAAAAAATCACAGGAAAAAAGCCATGAGTTCCGTGCTTGGCTTTCTCCTCCTCTGGAATTCTGCTGCTCTCCTTGGTATTGAAACCGTACTCCTTGGTAGGTGAACTTGGTCTTGGCTGGATTTCTTGTTGATCTTCTGGGGGAGGGGCCTGTTGTAGTGATTCTCAAGTGTCTTTGCACAAGGCGGAATTACACCGCCCTTACCCGGGGCCGGGGTGAGTAATTCGCTCGGGTTTGCTTTCAGGAGCTTTTGTTCACTGAGCGCTTTCCATAGAGTTCCAGAGGACGGGAATACAAATGGCGGCCTCCTGGTCTCCGGCCCGGAGGAGCCGAGAGCCCAGGGCCGCACTCCTCAGTGCGCGCTCAGAGAACCGCGCCCAGTTACTCCCGTCTGCCTGACCTCTGGCCGCGCTCCGAGCTCACCGAGCCTGCGACCGGTTCAAGGTAACACTGTCGGCTCTGTCTCTGTAGCCGGCTTTCCCGTTCCAATACCCGCAAGCTCTGTGACACTCAGACACCCCCGATCCTTCTGTGACCCTGCGGGACCTGAGGCCACGCTGACCCCGCGTGGGCTTCGCCCCGGTTTAGCCTCTGGAGCAATGTCCCTCAGTGGAACAGACTTTTAAAAGTCCTGATTTTGTGCACGGTTGCTCCGCCGCTTGCCGGGAGCCGGCCCCTCCCCCCGGGGTCTATCTTCCCGTCGCTTTGGATTCACTTCTCCGCCGGTCCTACCTTTCAGAAAGTGGTTGTTTTTCTGTTTCCAGAATTGCTGTTCTTCTTCTCTTCGATCTGCCGATGGATTTTCAGGTGTTTGCAATCTTTAGATAAGCTATCTAGCTGATCTCCGGCTAGCTGAAGCAGTCTCAGCTTGCTACTTCTCCGCCATCTTGACTCCTCCTCCAAAATTAAGTATCTTTTAAAATTTTGATTCCTACCAAGATTGAACATGGCAGAACTTGTACCATCCTTGGCCAAGTGACTTGAATGCCTTGAAATTTATCCTTCATATGAAAGAATGGAGTCAAATAGCTGTCTTACGTTACCATAAGTTTCCCTATGGTTTAAAAAAAAAATTATGTGACATATACACACATATAGTTCATGTACTATGTTTTTTATCTATGTGCTTTAAAATCTGAAAAACGCCATTCCAATATAATCAAGCACTAACTATGGTTATTGTTATTGATATTGATGTTGATATTGTTAGAGAATCCTTCCTGAAGAAAATATTCTCACTTCAGTTCACTCACGTTTGGGTTCTTGACTCCTTCATCTGAGACCTGTCAGTATCTTGGTTGAAACATACTTTTTTTTTTCATCACAAATATGCTCTTTATTTATTTCTTACTGTTTTCATTTTATTTTCCTCTTTTTTTTTAATGTTTTTCAGCGTAACAGAATTCATTGTTTATGCACCACACCCAGTGCTCCATGAAATATGTGCTCTCCATAATACCCACCACCTGGCTCGCCTAACCTCCCACCCCCAACCCCTTCAAAACCCTCAGATTGTTTTTCAGTCCGTAGTCTCTCATGGTTCACCTCCCCCTCCAATTTCCCCCAACTACCTTCTCTTTTCCATCTCCCCATGTCTTCCATGTTATTTCTTCTGCTCCACAAATAAGTGAAACCATATGATAATTGACTCTCTCTGCTTGATTTATTTCACTCAGCATAATCTCTTCTACTCCCATCCATGTTGATACAAAAGTTGGGTATTCATCCTTTCTGATGGAGATATAATACTCCATAGTGTATATAGACCACATCTTCCTTATCCATTCATCCCTTGAAGGGCATCTTGGTTCTTTCCACAGTTTGGCAACCATGGCCATTGCTGCTATAAACATTGGGGTACAGATGGCCCTTCTTTTCACTACAACTGTATCTTTGGGGTCAATACCCAGTAGTGCAATTGCAGGGTCATAGGGAAGCTCTATTTATAATTTCTTGAGGAATCTTAACACTGTTCTCCAAAGTAGCTGCATGAACTTGCATTCCCACCAACAGTGTAAGAGGGTTCCCCTTTCTCCACATCCTCTCCAACACATGTTGTTTCCTGTCTTGCTAATTTGGGCCATTCTAAGTGGTGTAATGTGGTATCTCAATTTGGTTTTCATTTGAATCTCACTGAAGGCTAGTGATGACAAACATTTTTTCATGTATCTGTTAGCCATTTGTATATCCTCATTGGAGAAGTGTCTGTTCATGTTTTCTGCCCATTTTTTGACATGATTATCTGTTTTGTCTGTGTTGAGTTTGAGAAGTTCTTTATAGATCCTGGATACCAACCTTTTGTCTGTACTGTCATTTGCAAATATCTTCTCCCATTCTGTGGATTGCCTCTTTGTTTTCTTGACTGTTTCCATTGCTGTGCAGAAGCTTTTGATCTTGATGAAGTCCCAAAAGTTCATTTTCACTTTTGTTTCCTTTGCCTTTGGAGACATATCTTGAAAGAAGTTGTTTTGGTTGATATCGAAGAGGTAACTTCCTATGTTCTCCTCTAGGATTCTGATGGATTCCTGTCTTACATTGAAGTCTTTTATCCATTTCAAGTTTATCTTTGTGTATGGTGTAAGAGAATGGTCGAGTTTCATTCTTCTACATATAGCTGTCTAATTTTCCCAGCACCATTTATTGAAGAGATTGTCAATCTTTTACTTACATCTCTTGTGTTCAATGTCAACTTCATTGATGGTCATTATGTAACAAATATCTGGAGAATTTTGAGGTTGGCAAAACTGAGGAAAACTCCTGTTTACCCTCTTTACTATACTGTTAATCTGAACTTGAGAACATGGAGAATCTCTGCATATGAATCCAATGTGATATAAAATTTTTAACAATGCCTATAGTCTAATGTAGTCTATAATCTAATCTAGTGTTTTGACTTCTATATCTTTCTTTTTACCCTGAATTCCCCAGAATAATTTTTCGAGAAATATCATTTGAAAAATATTTCATAATTCTAATATAGTACATCTTGATTTTTCTATTTCATGTTCTTGCTCTTAGGATATGTAGTTTCTCATTGAAATTGTATATCATTTTCTGTTCTGATTTTGATTTGAAATTATTATACAGTTCTTTTCATACTACTGTACTTCCCATCTTTTGTTTATTTATGTGACATTGTATAAATTTTTCTAAATGATATTTAATTGACTCCTTATCCATTGGGATATTGATATTGCTTCTAATTTATATGCTCATAAGTAACGATTTTGAATAATTGATATATGACAACATGGTTTTGCCCCACACACTAGAGATTATCATTGCTATTAATAATTACTAAAACGGGGCTGCCTCTGTGGCTCAGTGAGTTAATGCCTCTGCCTTCAGCTCAGGTCATGATCCCAGGGTCCTGGGACCAAGCCCCCATTGGACTCTGCTCAGAAGGGAGCCTGCCTCCCTTCCTTTCTCTCTCTGCCTGCCTCTCTGACTACTTGTGATCTCTGCCTGTCAGATAAATAAATAAAATCTTTAAAAAAATTACTAAAATGTCCATCAGTATTTTGTGTCCATTTATTAGCTATTTTTATTGCAGAATAATTCACAACTTATCATTAATTCTTCCAAGTACACAGAAGAGTAAGAGAAAAATTAAAATCTGTCTCCATATTATTGAATCTATCATCCTACTCTCCAGGTATAACCCCTTTTGTTTTTTTTGATATGTCCTTTTAGAAATAGTCTATCAGTATCCTTGCACCTGGAACTCTGCAACTGTTTTCTATATACAAGTATGGCCAATATTTCAAGGTTGATGATATTGTAGAAAAGCTGATGAACATGCAGACAAACAGAACAATTATTTTGTGACAATGTCTTACATTATCACTTAGTAAGCTTTTGAAAAGAATGTATTTTATTAAGTGCACATACTTCTTATCACAAAACACGTTTTACATTTTTACTGTATTTTTTACTAAAATACTCTTCTGAGAATTTTTCATCTCTTATCAGTTTATATTTTGCAATCTTGATATTTTATCTGGAATAGGTATTAACCTAGCAAAATAATTACATTTTTGGTCAAGAACACAGTTGCTAGAGTCAGATGCCTTGAGTTCAAATGCCATTTCCATTATTAACTGGCAATTTTAAACATAATCATGGTACCTCTCCAGGTAAAATGAGAAAACAATCTGGCTCATAAGAAGTAAGTAAGAAGTAAGATATTTGGAGAAGTGCATACATAAGAACTTAATTACATAATATTGCATAATAGTTGTATAATAAGTTAGGTACTATGTGAGCCCCATGTTCTGCCTCTTTTACTATTAACATTTTACCTTATCTCTTTTTCTGTGATGTTTCTCTTGTCATATGGTCCAAGACGTCAATTTCCCCATTTAAATTTATTCTCTTTTCAACAATTTTTTTTTTTTCAATCACACAAGGGTTTATTCAACAAGCTTAAGCTTGGGCCCAAGTATACCAGTTGTAGCGGTGTAGGGACTTGGACCCTCAGCTTAGTTAGGGCAGGGGTATTTATGGGTTCTTGTTACTAAAACAGGGTGGGGATTCCTGGACCCAAAGCAGGGTGGTGGTCTCTGGAACTAAAGCAGGGTGGGGCTTGCTGGAACCAAAACAGGGTGGGGCTTACTAAGGCAGGATGGGGGAAAGTTCAGCCCTTGGGCACAGGGGTCTGAGATGGCTGCCAGAGCTAAGATGGCTTCTTTTCAACACATTTTAAAATTGTACTATCTATGCTCTTCTCTCATAATTTTATAATTACATTTTATCTAAATATTGAATCACAATTATCTGGAGTTATTGTAAAAAGTGGGCAAAATGCTCTCCTATTTGAAATTATGTAATATGAGTTTTAAGACCAAGGTAGATGAAATTATTCATTATGTAAGAAATGGTATTAGAAGAATACCATTTGACTGTATTAGAAGAATACAATTGGTATTAGAAGAATACAAACCATCTGCCTGGGAAGAGTACAAATTCCCAAAGGATATATAGGCAGTAAAAAATTCATAATTACGTTAACTTTAACTGAAGAAAGTTTCTAAACCAGATTTTCTGAGATACAGGTATTATAAAGAAGAGCAGAGAAGTAGGTGGGCTCCTCTGTTAGCACCTAGTGCATAGACTGACGCCAAACCACCTAGATTCATACCCCATCCAACTGCCCACTATGGTGCAATGTTGAACAAGTCCCTTGATATCTCTGTGCTTCATTTTCTTCACCTGTAAACACTAAAAGTAAAATAATCTATTCTATAGGGTTTTTATGGAGGCTAAATCAGTATGCATAAAGCATTGGAGATGCAGGTCTATACTCCCTGCAATTGAAATGGTTACTTGTATTATGATTATTAGTATCAATTTTCCATTATGATTATTAATATTTACTTTCAAAATTGTTAATCTACCTTGCTCATTCACCTGTAATAGAGCTGCACAATGGTTTTACACACAAATTTCCTTTGCTGGCTGGCTGAAAAATCTTATTATTACTGTGGATCATGCCAATTGGCTTATGGTGGTCAGAACCTTGGAATGATGTCTCCAAATGTCTAGAATAAAAAGCAAAAAAAACAAACAAACAACAACAACAACAAAACTATAGAAAAGGTATATAACAGCTTTGTTATGTAGGGTCCATGATGAGAAGAAAGTAGAAATAAAATAGGCCCTTACTTGTAAAGAGTTTGTGATGCAAAGATATAATATGAAAAACAGAGGGGAGAGTATTTGAGATGAAAGAAATCAAATCAAAGTATTAGTAGAGATGATAGGGCAAAGAAGTCAATATAAACCTCAAAATTCTACCCATTTTCTAAAGTCATAGTGGAAGAACTTGGAAAATCAAGTTTTCCTCAGTCAAAGGCCATGAAAACCAGGATATGAAGTTTTAATATATTCTTGTGGTCAAGTATACAATTTCGAGACACAGAGAATATGAGAGCTGATTTTATTATGATTTATTCAGCACCTAAGAACAAAATTACTCAGTTTAAAAAAAATTATATTTATTTATTTGACACACAGAGAAAGACCTCAAGTAGGGGGAACAGCAGGCAGAGAAGTAGAAGCCCAACACAGGGCTGGATTCCAGGAACCTGAGGTTAAAACCTGACCAAAAGGCAGCCATTTAACCCGCTGAGTCACTCAAGTTCCCCGTAAAAATCATTTAGTTGTTTGACAAAATTTAGTCATCTTTTTTTTTTTCTAAATGTAGTCCCATTGGACTTTGAGCTTATCTGTAATGCAGTGCTTACATCCTTCAAGATGGATGAGTTACACTAAAGACGTCCATCTTTGTATCCTCTGAACTGAGAAACTCAGGGGAAACCATACAAGTGCATTTGCTGTACTCCAACAAAATGAATCTGTGGCAGCTTCAGAATTGTCACATCCCCTCATAGTGAAGGACCAGAAGTGCTCACTCTCAGCTGTCTCTGGGGCAGGATGGGTACCAAACATAGACAGCAGCCTTCAGTGTTAATAACAATCATTCTGGTTTTTTTGTCTTGTTTTGTTGTTGCTGTCAAGACTCTTTTCTTAGAGCAGTGTTAGATTCACTGCAAAACCTAAGAAGGTACAGAGTCCCCATATAGTCCTGCCTCCACACAGATCTGCCATTATCAGCATCTCCCACCAAAATGGCACATTTGTCACAACTGATCATTTAACCATGACACATCACCACCACCCAGAGGCCAGAGTTTACCCCAGGGTTCACTCTTGGTGTGGTACATTCTATGGAATTGGAATAATGTTAATGACCTCCATCCATCATTATAATATCATACAGAGTATTTTCGCTGCCCTAAAAGCAGGGTCATCTCAGATTCCCAAAACACAGAAGATGAAAATTCTTTTCACACAATGTCTAGTATTTCTTAAATTCTAAATAAAATGTCTTGCATTATTTTATGTAAGAAAAAAAGAACACACTGAGTGAGAAATCTATGTGAGATTTCATTATGAGAATTATCAGTTCATAGACACCATAGAAGCAGGTTGGTATTTCATCGACGTGACTATTATAAATGGCCAATTCTAGTCCATTAAGTGGACTTCCTAAGTTTCTAAACAGAATGAAAAAACGTCAGATATTCCCTCTCCTTCTCCTTTCTACCCTCTCCCTGTTTTTAGCTCCTTGGTATAACTTGGAAAAGGAATCATTTTAAAAATATGATGAATCATAAAAATGATAAAATAGCTACTATTATTTTTCAAGTGCAATGGCTGAAATACTCACCATGACTACGCAGACTTCAAACACTGTGTCACAATTTTTCTTACCACCTTTCCTCTCATGGCCTCTGGATATGCATGCTCCAGCCACGCTTGACACTTGATATCCCTCATAAATATGCCCATACCATCTCATTCGATGAGAATTCAAACTCATCAAATTTTCAATATTTCTTAGCGCATAAATGACCTGCCTCTGAAACAATATTAGTCTCCATCATTACGTGTGCCCAGAGTACCAGTTGCAGATACAGTGTCCTCAGCAAAGCCTTCCAAGATTTCCCAAACCACTTTCTTGCTAAAGAACTTAAACTGGTAAAATGTATGTGTGTATATGTGTTTAATGAATCATGCCTTAATTAACCCTTAATAATATAATAATATAATGCCTTTTAACCCTTAATTGTAGCCTTCTTTCTTTTGCTTTCATATCTTTGTTCACTTGATTTTATATCTCCTAAGTCAAGTTCACACTAATCTATTTTGTGCAATATAGGCTAGGCTGGAAGGCAGTTTAGCAGAGAGCAGTCAAAAAGAAACCAGTACCAGATCTGTAGCTTTTGTGCTCCATGGCAACTTCTCCTTCTTGTATACTCCACCCTCCAACACCATACAAAACATCAGACTACAACTATAACAGTGTAGCCAGTATAAAGTCAGAAACAATAAACAGGTAAGGAAGAAAACCATTGGTGTGTCCAGTATATGTCCTGATTATCAAATGGATGGAAATTTCAAGATGTGTCCAAAAAAGAGACCAGCACTTACATTTATACTTAAATATAAACCCCAGTCCAAGGCTGAGTAAAGAACGTTACTAGAGATGAAGAATGCTTCCTCCTAGGACTTTCTTAGAGAGTTTGCTTCTCATTCATCCTCTCCATATATCATTCCTTACTCCAAAACCAGTAAGAGAATGTAATTCATAGGTGCCAGTGGGTTTTGGCAGTCAACAGTATCATTAATATCAGAACAACCAGGATCATAGTGTCATAGAATCATGGTATCAACAGTATCAGTGCATACCAATTGCATGTGGTCAGTACACATCCTTTCCTTCTCCTGACCTTCAACTTTGCAAATAAGAAGTCCACCAGAAGAGATATATCTGCCCCGTCAATGGACCCTGCTTTCCATAAGAAATACTCCTGAGGCAGTGCTGCATCAAGCAGAGGCCAGTGAAAGCCAGGAACCCTGACACATCAGAATCCTCTCATGAATGAGAGAAATATGTTTCTGGAACTTCATGCTTCTCAGGAGACAGAACTACAAAATGGCAACTGCCCGAAATACCCAGTCCCTAATGAGAGGCAAGATAAAGGAATTTCTTTAGTTGGGCTTGAAAACATACTTTATTTCTTATACAGAAGGAGATGATGTCCAATAGAGAGCTCATATATTTTGCTCTCGCAATTCTGATTTATTTTGAAGATGAATCATGTGCAGTGTGTTTGCAACATGTAAACTGTACCTCAGGTACATCTACTCAGCTTTCCACTGCAGGATCTATGGGGAGAGAAGATACTCCACAGCAGCCAGTCTTTTCTAGAAGGCTTGAGTTAAACTCTTCTAAAGGGTCTGTAATACCAGCAGAAAGTTTGTTATGGCTACTCTTAGAACTTTCTAGCATAAAAAGTAAATATTCTCACTACTCTGTGACAGAAACATCTCTAAAACCAGCTGTATTACCCCAGAACAATTCCCTGGCAGAACACATGGATGAAACATTTCTTCCTCCATCAGATAGTTATAGGGACTTTAGAGAGGTTCACAAATACACAGTCTTTTTTATTTTTTATTTTTTTTCTATTAACATATAATGTATTATTAGCCCCAGGGTTGGAGGTCTGTGAATCTCCAGGTTTACACACTTCACAGAACTCACCATAGCACATATCTTCTCCAAGGTCCATAACCGAACCATCATCTCCCTACCCCCTCCCCAATGACCATCAGTTTGTTTTGTGAAATTAAGAGTCTCTTATGGTTTGTATCCCTCCTGATCCCATATTGTTTTGTTTTTTCCTTCCCTAACCCCCAACCCTCCCACCTTGCCTCTCAACTTCCTCATATCAGGGAGATCCTATGACAAATACCCAGTCTTTGGAGGGATAAGAACTCTGTCCCTCCCACCCAACCCTAAATGATATGCTCTATAAACTACTTAGCTCAGGCAATGCTGAATCACAGCAAACCATGGTGCCAAGGAATCCTAGACAAACCTGTCAACAGGCATATTCTGTCCCCAGAGCCCTTTCCCCTCCTAGTCCCCCGAAGGGAACCCGCTCATTTCATTTACCAATTGCTCCACTCATGTCCCTGCTCTAAGAAAAAAGGACACCTTTAAAGTCATTCTGAGGCATAGGGTACTAAAATTTTCCAAAGATCCTGCTCTTTATGTCCAGACTTTTCTAAATAAACACAAATCTCTTAGCCCTAATATATGTTACAAGAGAAAATGTGGGTGCAGGGGGAGGGTGGTGGGGTTATGGACATCGGGGAGTATATGTGCTATGGTGAGTGCTGTGAAGTGTGTAAACCTGGTGATTCGCAGACCTGTATCCCTGGGGCTAATAATACATTATATATTTATTAAAAAATTAAAAATTAAAAAAAATGAAATTGTTATAGTTTAAATCCAATAAAACGCACCTTTTTTTTTTTTTTTTGGATTGAACAATTATATAGATTGCTCAGTGCTTGCCATGACTGGTTTATTCTCAAACCTTTCAATGTTTCACCCATTATCCACCTTGATGTCCTACACCAAGTCTTATCTCTTCTCTGATCAGTGCTCTCCAGCGCTACTCCATTGTTGCTCTCATCACAAATGAAGTCATTAAATGTAGCCTACAAGACTCTGCATGATCTGGACTCACCAATTCTTCTCTGACCTCATCTAATACTCTCTGTGTTCCCATCTCACTGGATTCAAACCTTCCAACACATTTCTGCTGTGTATATCCACATGGGTGACATCCTCCCCTTCTTCAACTATCTATTCAAATGTGATGTCTTCCATGAAGACTACTCTGACCACGTATGTAAAGCTGCAGACTGGGGGTAGAGTTAAGATGGTGAAGGAGTAGGGGACCCTAATTTCATCTGGTCCCAGGAAATCAGCTAAATAGATATCAAATCATTCTGAACACCTTCAAAATCACCTGGAGACCTGAGAAAAGAAATGTTACAATTCTACAAGTGGAAAAGTGACAGTGTTTTGCAGGGTAGGAGCTGCAGAGACATGAATCGAAGGTAATCTCTGGGAAGATAAACCCTGGGAGGAGGAAGCCTCTGTAAGCTGGGTGCTGGAAAATGGTATAAGCAACAGAGCACAAAATTAAAACCTTTAGAAGTTTGCCTGAAAGGCGCTCAAGGGGTGAAGTGGGGCAAAATCCCTGGTGGGACAATGTGGTCTCAGGATCCCCAGGGTCACAAAAAGAACGGGGATGCCTTACTGCACGAGGGTTCCCAGGTAGTAGCAAACATCGAGCCCAGGCACCAGCTTTCTGCTCAGTGTTGCCATAAACTGCAAACTGCAGCACATTCTGGTGACCAGTCTCTTGTCAGGGGTCCAGGAATTGGAAAACTATGGAGAGATTTCCCCTCTCCCCTCCTTGGTAGGAACAGCACTGGTGCCTCCTGCCGCTGTCCGTAATGTTTGGACACTAGAAATGGGGTTGTGTGCCTGAGATAGAAATTCTTGGTCACAAACTAGAGAAAACACAGACTGGAGTGATTGAGTGCTCTTCTCCAAGGGCTCACTAAAGGGTGAAAAGCATGAACTTTCCTCTCCACGACTGGCGATCAGGCTGCTGCCATTTCATTCTCATCTTCTAAAGCAGTGGGAAAGCCTTCATGGAACAAAACCCACATAGAGCAATCTGGTGCCACTTAAACTGAGCCCATACCCCTGGCAAACTCGGTGCAATTCCACCCTGGACAAAGACATCTGAGAGTCAGAATAACATGACCTCCCCCGGAAGACCAGCAGGATTATCCAACTAACATCAAGTTTCTTGATCAACCAGAACTGCAAAAACCCAGTCCAAGAGGAAAAAAGTATATAGGATTTGTGCTTTTTCCCATGATTCTTTAGACCTTTGGTTTATTTTTTTTCCTTTTCAACTAATTTCTTGTTTTATCCACACTTTTTAAAAGTATTTTTTAATCTTTATTTCCATATGTATAGTTTATCTTTTCATTGTATTTTATTTTATTTTTGTATATATATAAATTTTCCTTTCTTGAAAATATGAGGATCTAGTTTCTTCTAACAAACAGACCAAAATACACCCAGGATCTAGTGTATTGATTTGTTCTGTTCAACTATTTCATTCTCTTTCTCTCTCTCTCTCTTTTTCTCTCTCTATCTCTCTTTTTCCAGTTTCTGTCTCTTCTGAACAGGTGAATAGTTTAGTGTACATTTCTCTGGGGTTATTGCTCTTTTAGTATGCTGTTCTTTCATTCATCTATCCCACTCTGGACAGACTGATAAAATGGAAGAACTAATCCCAGAAAAGAGAACAAGAGGCATACTGACAGCCAGGAACCAGATCAGAGTCTACATAAGTAGGATGCTGGAAGTAGGGTCCAAACAATGAATATAAAGATGCTAGCTGGGGGATTCCAGGAGGCTTAGTCATTAAGTGTCTGCCTTCTACTCAGATCATGATCCCAAGGTCCTGAGATTGATTCCTGCATTGGCTCCCTGCTCAGCAGGAAGCCATTTTCTCTCTCTCCCACTCCCTCTGCTTGTATTCTCTCTCTCACTGTCTCTGTCTCTGTCAAATAAAAGTAAATAAAATCTTAAAAAGAAAAGATACTATCTGGGCTTGAAAAAAGCATAGAAGCTACAAGATTATCCCTTTCTGGTGAAATAAAAGAACAAAAATCTAACCAGGTTTAAATTAAAAAGGCTATTCATGAGATGAAATAAAAAATGGAGCCTCTAGCTGCCAGGGTAAATGAAGCAGAAGACAGAATCAGTGATATAAAAGACTAAATGATAAAAAATAAAGAAACTGAGAAAAAGAAGGATAGAGAACTACTGAATCACAAGGAAAAATTTGAGAGAAAATTGATATCATGGAGCAAAACAATATTAGAATAATTGGGGTCCCAGAAGAAAAGGAAAGAAAAAGAGGGGCAGTAAGTATTTAGAAGCAAAGTATATGAGATATCATTCCTACTCCGGGGAAGGAATAGACTTTCAAGTCCAGGAGAGAGAGAACTTCCTTCAAAATCAATAAAATAGGTCAACACCTCGCTATATGTAATAGTGAAGTTTGCAAATTTCAGAGACAAAGCAAAAGTCCTGCAACCAGTTCAGAACAAGACTTCCTTAACCTACATGGATAGAAACTTCAGAGATGGGCAACAGACTTATCCACAGACACCTGGCAGGACAGAAAAGGTCTGGCATGGGGCGCCTGGGTGGCTCAGTGGGTTGAGCCTCTGGTTGAGCCTCAGGTCAAGGTCCCGGGGTCCTGGGATCGAGTCCCGCATTGGGCTCTCTGCTTGGCAGGGAGCCTGCTTCCTCCTCTCTCTCTGCCTGGCTCTCTGCTGCTTGTGATCTCTGTCTGTCAAATAAATTAATAAAATCTTTAAAAAAAAATAAAGAAAAGGTCTGGCATGATATATTCAGGGTGCTACATAAAAAACTATGCAACCAAGACTACTTTATCCAGCAAGGCTGTCATAGAAGCAGAATAAGATAGGAGAGATAAAGGGCTTTCAAGACAAACAGGAACAAAAAGAATTTGTGACACTAAACCAGCCCTTCAAGAAATATTAAGGGGGATCCTTTGTGTGAAGAGAGAGCCCAAAAGTAACATAAACTGGACAGGAAAAGAGATAATAATAGAAACGACAAGGGGCATGGAGCCTGCTTAAGATTTTCTATCTCCCTCTGCCCCAAACCACTACCTCTCTAAAAGGGGAAAAAAAAAAAAAAAAAGGAAAGGCAAAAAAGAATAAAAAGATCATGGGGTTATGGACATTTGGGGTGGGTATGTGCTATGGTGAGTGCTGTGAAGTGTGTAAACCTGGCGATTCATAGACCTGTATTCCTGGGAATAAAAACACATTATATGTTTATAAAAAAATAAAAATTTTAAAAAAGAATAAAAAGATCATGCATGCTAATAAGAATTTGGTATTAAATAACCATAAGGAAGACCTCACTGAGGAGAAATTAGAATAATGTCATAAGTAGATGAAGTTATTGGGCAATCTCCCATATCTTAAGTAAGGAAAGTCTGCCTGATGTCCACGAAATTGCAAGAAAGCCAATCAGTATGTCTGTAGCTAAGGGAGTAAGTATCGAAGTACCAGAAGGGATCAAAGGGGCAATAGAAGGTCAAATCATTGTAAAAATTTGGTCTTTTTCTATGAGCAAAATGGAATCACTGCAGGGTGGAAGGAAGGACAATTCTGAGTTCATGACTATGATGGAAGTGAGAGATGATGGCAGCTCACAATAGGATGGAAGGAGATGTGGTGGTAAAAGAGATCATATTCTGCATATATTTTGAAGGCAGACAAATGTTTTTCTAACAGGTTAGGTGTGAGCTGTGATATTCTCAATTGTTTGGACTTCCATGATTTTGGCCTGAAAAACTAGAAGGATGGAATTGTCTGGGAAAGGCCACAGGTGTTTGACTGTGACAACAATTAGTTACTGTTGATCTCCCTGGCTTGGATGGCGCCAGTAGATGTGCTCAGCCTGGGGGTGGTTCCTGGGGAGGGGTCCTGGAGACACAGGGAGTTTAGGACCTGGAAGGGACACAGGGGGCCATCACTGCACCTCTTCCCCTGCAACACCATGTCTACTAAAAGTTTAGTAACTATTCACAGATGACCTGGGCCTTATTTCCAAGTGGACTCCACTATGGCTGGGAATCTGGCAGACATGATTTTCACCGTTGTGATACCCATAACAGACCTGATCAAAACCAGGTTAATCGTGTAGAATGTGCTGGAACTATCTTACCGGGGGATCCTCTATGCTTCAAGCCCATCTCAGTGACGGGTCTACTTCTCCCCTTCCTCTACCCTTTACCCCCTGCTTTGCTCACTCTCCCTCTCTCCCCTACATAAATAAATAAAATCTTTTCAAAAGATTTTATTAAAAATAATTATTACTTATTAATATTAATATAAAATGATAAAGATATTAATATAAAATTAATTATTAATATTGGTATGTTAATATAAATTAATATCAATAATAAAAAGATTTTTTTAATTTAAAAAAAAGAAGTAGGGGGCACCTGGGTGGCTTAGTCAGTTAGTCATCTGCCTTCTATTCTGGTCATGGTCCCAGGATCCTGGAAAAGAGTTCTGATTCAAGCTCCCTGCTTAGTGGGGAGCCTGCTACTCCTTATCCCACTCCCCCATTTTGTGTGTTCTCTCTCCCTCAAATAAATAAATAAAATCTTAAGAAAAGAAATGGAACAGAAAGGAAAGGAAAGAACAAAAATATGTGTACTGAGGTAGATTTTGCATTATATTGGACACACATGGAGTGATGAGAGGATACTGATTTCTCCTGCTCTTGGAAATGTAAAGATTCAGGCATACACCACCTCAGAGCTCAAACTGATGTTCCTATGAACACCTGCTCCCCAGGAAGCTTTCCCAACATGACTGTCTCATGAAAGAATTTCACCAGATTTGATAGCAAAACCTAGCAGTAATGAAATGTGCATTTTCACTCTGAATGTAAATGTGCAGTTTGCACAACACTAAAGAAAGGTAATCACCCAGAGCACCAGGGTGGCTCAATCATTAAGCACCTGCCTTTAGCTCAGATCATGATTTCAGAGTCCTGATTTCCAGCCACACCTCAGGCTCCCTGCTCCAAGGGAAGCCCAACTTCTCCCTCTCTCACTCCTTCTGCCTGTGTTCCTTCTCTTGCTGTGTCCCCCTCTGTCAAATAAATAAATAAAATCTTAAAAAAAAAAAAAGAAAAAGAAAGGTAATTGCCCTGACACATCGATGCAACAGTTGATGTGCCTGAGCAGATACCACATCATGAGCCCAGCCAAGGGTCACAGCTTGCACTAAACCACATCAGCTTAGTTTTGCTCAATTTGACCTAAGACTCCTCAGTACAGTCACTCTGGAATTCATCATCTTTGCTGTCTTCTGAGTACACACAACACAGTATAAATTATGCCTTAAAGATACTAAAGGAAAACAGTTAACATTTTAAAATTATCATTATTCTAGTAGAACCATGGTTCTTTATGTGAAAGTGTAACAGCCCAGGCTCAGATGTTTCAGGAATCTTGTGTTTCAGGAAGGCAGTTTTTACCATGACTGTTTAATTATGCTAAAAAGATCTTCCAGGTAAAGTCATGTACAATTTAAGTGGACTAAATACTATGCCATTAAAAAAAAAATCTATTTGAGAAAGGGAAAATGAGAGAGAGCATGTGAGGGAGAAAGGTCTGAGGGAGAAGCACAATTCCCTTGGAGCTGGGAGCCTGATACGGGACTCAATCCTGGGACTCCAGGATCATGAACTGAGCTGAAGGCAGTCACCCAACCAACTAAGCCACCCAGGCACCTGAATACTATGCCTTTTTAATCTGCTTTACATGACTACCCTGAAAATAAATTGTTTAGTTAAGTTGCTAGAAAGAATCAAATAGAGCATTTAACACAAATCAAAAAGAAAAATGTAACCTGACAGAAATACTTTAGGCTAATCATCTTTACTAGATTTTTTAAAAATCAGAGTTTAGGTAGTTCCACCCAGAGGGACTGTATGTCAAGATTATATAATTGTCCTTTCAAAGAGTGCCTATCTGTGAATTTAAAAATATCTAATATTGAGTTGTTAATTTATACACACACAGGTTTCTAGCATATTAAACTGACTTTTGAAAGGGAAAAATCAGTCATTAAATATAAAGATATCTATAAATATATGAAAGCAAGTGTCAAGCAAGTGGTTGAGTGTACAAGTCTGGCATTCAAGGAGGAGGTCTGTAGTGGAAATGCAAATTTGTGAGTCATCAGCATAGAGACAGTATGTAAAGTCACAAAGACCCTTGATTTTATTTTACTTTTAATAAAACATAGGAAGTGAATTTTTTCCTCTGAGCTTTCATTTCCTAAATACATGTACTTTCAGAGAAATCTCAGATAAAGAGAACTGATTAAAAAAAAGAAAAAACAAAAAGCTTCCTGATTATCAGTGATCTTCCACAAACATTCACCTAATGAAGTTCCTAAAACTGAAGCTGAAAGGCCTTCTCTCCTTCAGAATCTCACTTTCATCACTACTTGTTCCTTCTCCTCTTTTCTGTTCTACCTCTCTGTTTCTATAGCAATACCAAAATATAGAAATTTATAGCAAAGCTAAATTTGTGGCAAATGTGGTAAGGCAAGTAGCTTATTGATGCCTTATGTTACCAATCAAGAAATTCCTGTCTCATCATCTACAGGATTTGTACTTTTCTAAGATTTATTTATTTATTTGAGAGAGAGAGAGCAAGCATGAAAGTAGGGGGAAGGACAGAGCTAGAAAATCTTCAAGCAGACTCCCCACTGAGCATGGATCCCTACAAGGGGCTAGGTCTCACAACCCATGAGAAAACGACCTGAGCAGAAACCAAGTGTCAGATGCTTAACTGACTCAGTTACCCAGGAACCTCTATAGGATTTGTACATTGAGAGATATTCCAGTACAGGAGATGAACTTTAAGTAAGTCTTCCAAACTTTCATTGTCAGAGTAGGAAATTTGACCTTTATCCTCAAGGAGGCTTACTCAACCAAAGCCTCTCAGAATGGATTTATACGGATTCATCTGCCACACGTCAAGCTCCAACTGTAGCTTCTTTGCTACAGATCTGTAGCAAAATAGTCTTGATTATATTTATTCTCAGACAGAGACTCATTGCCCACTCTCACAGGAAATGACTATGGGTGCCCCTACTCATTCATTAACAGTACCTGAAATAAAATGTAAGTCTAATGACATACGTGAAAAATATAAATCAAAACACTAATGTACTTATTCTAGTCATTAGTCAAGACTTTTCTCTTCAAAGAGGGAAATCTCTATAGAAAGTCAAATTACCATGCAAAGTTTGCTTACTAAAGGTAGAATTCAATAAACCATAACCTGAAACATCTCTCTCAACCCAGAAATGTGCATGCCATGCCAGGCAACCAAGCAATCTTATCCACTAGTTATGAAACAGTCCCTTGTATATTCTTCTTTTGGATGAAATATTGTAACATTAACTCTATTTTCTCTGTCAGCTGTTGCTTTTCTCATATGTGTGCTCTTATCCAGGAGGCATTTGTTTTTATAATATAACACTCAGGATTGGATAAAATTGTCCCAAATTCACCAACCAACAATTAGGGAAATGCTTGTGGACTTATATGAGAAATGTATACGACATTAAAATTTGATTAAATAATGGTAATCATGAAGAACAAAGAAAAAAGATATTAAAGTACATAGAAATTGTGGATCAACACAATGAATTTATTTATTATAGCTAGAATTATACTATTTGAATAGAAGGTCATGAGTTATATCCTTGAACATGCTCAAGAGACAAGAAAACGAAAAGGCTAATTTTACAGAAGTTACAAAGGGAAGACAAGTGACAAATAGCTTAATTAGTTGATATTTATGGTCCTGTGGGATCATTAGCTTCTTGTACTGACTTGAGGATATTCATCATTGAGCCAGAAAAGAAAAGATCAAGATTTAGTAGTGTCAAAACTGATTTTCCAACAAAATAGGCCAGTCAAAATTAGGGGCCAGTCTTTCAACCCAGCTCAGAACCATGGAAAAGAGAAACACAACCAAGAATAATGTACAAAGGAGGGAGCTAAGGTGATAGATGAAACAAGGGCTACCTCACAATCTGCTGTGCAGACAGCAAAAAGGTGAATTGGGCTTATCTCCCACAAATACTACTGTATTTGATAGTGTGGCAGTGTATGATGCTGACTCAAAATGAAATGGGTCTGTGCTCCGTGGTCATTCTACTATATCTACAAACAACCTACTGGGAGAAGATTCAAGTGTCCACACTGGGATAAAAACATAGAAATGATTTCTATCAACCCAATCTTATTTAAGCTGTTACAGGATTAGAAATTGGAGTCTTCTGTTTTGCTTTGTTTTGTTTGTTTGTTTTTCCATTTCAAGTCAGAGTTTGTTGCACCATAACTTCCTCATGGCATTTTTCACTTCTGCATTTCTCAGAGTGTAAATCAGAGGGTTGAGCAAGGGTGTCCCAATAGTGTAAAACACAGCCACCATCTTGTCCATTGGAAATGTAGTTACAGGACGATCATATGTGAATATACATGGGACAAAGAATAAGATGACAACGATAATGTGGGAGGTGCAGGTAGAGAGGGCTTTCTTTCTTCCTTCTGCACTCTGGTTATTCAGAGAATGTAAGATAAAAATGTAAGAGGTAAGCAGGACAATGAAACTTACCATGCAGATAGCCCCACTATTAAAAACTATGTGTAAATTAATTAAATGAGTGTCCATGCATGCAAGTTTCAACAAAGTTGGCATATCACAGAAATAATTATCGATAACATTGGGTCCACAGAATGGTAGTTCCAAAGCCAAGAAAATCTGTGAAGAAGAATGGATAAAAGATACCACCCAGGCCAGATTCACCATTGTACCACAGACACGGTGGCTCATGATAGTTGTGTACCGCAGGGGCTTACAAATAGCCACATAGCGATCTAAGGACATGAGGACGAGCACCAAGATCTCCATGCACCCAAAGAAGTGAAATGCAAAAATCTGGGTCATGCACTCATTGTAGGAGATGACTTTCTTCTCAGATACAGAGTCTACTATCAACCTCGGAGCAGTGGTTGTTGAGAAGCAGGTATCAGCAAAGGATAAGTAGAAAAGGAAGAAGTACATGGGGCTCCCAAGTGTCCGGCTGTATCTTATGGTCATCATAATCAGTAAATTTGCCATTAGAGTTGCAAGGTATAGAAAGAAGAAGACCACAAACACGACTTTCTCTTTCAGAACATTCTGGGTTAGCCCAAGCAGAATGAATTCACTCACATTGCTATTCAATTTCATGGTTACAGCGAATGTAGAAACTGTTCATCTGCAGAGAAAATTGGGGAAATAGTGACCTGGCTATGGTGATGAAATTGTACTCAAATTGCACTTATATAGTTCTAATTCCATCAACACATAAATCAGTGGCTCTCAGTTTTTCATATATTGAAATCACTTGGGAAACTTGGTTTTTGTTTTTTAATGCTATGTCCATGCTTTAACCATGAGCATTAACTGAAGGTCTTCTTATGTGAACCAAGATTTTCAGGGGTAACAAAGCTCTCACGTAATGGTTAGTTCTGCCAAGTTCTGAGAACTAATGACTTTGCTGTATGATTTTGATCAGGTCACTTCAAGGTCTTGAAGCTTTATCTTCATTTGACAATTAGATACCCTAATAGATACTTTATTAAGTATATAACTATGTGTATGATGTGCTTACAATGTAAATGCAGCTGAATTACTGAAAAAGATTATCCCTTTTAATTTTAAAATATATACAATTGGAGACTCTCTCTTAAAATAAACATTTCTTGATTTGGTCAACAGTTTGCCTTTATTATTCCTGACCTCTTGAGTACCTTGCTTGGATTATGCTTTAAGAAGAAATTACTTCCTAATTCAGCTTCATGGCAGCCATAATTATACCTTCTTCTATTGCTTCCATTTAGGAAATTAGCACAATTTATTTTCATTCTGTCTACAATGTTTCTGTACATTTTAATATTGGTGAAAAATAATGTAGTATTTATTTTAGTATAAATTTTGAGAAGCTCTTTCTGATAAATCAACAATCCTTCAATGAATCAATAACAAAACAAAGTAATTACCAATATATACTAAGTACATACTAATATCTTCAATCTATGTAAGGGGGCATATAAATATTTCTTCAGCCTCTTTTCAACCAAGTCAGAAGGATAACACACCTTTAGATAAGACCATTACTGATATAAGAATTACATAAAACCATATGTGATAATACCAATTGAATTTTGGTTTCAAAAGAACAATGGTCACTTAATTATCAATTGGCTGGTCAGTGAAGTTTCAAAAATGATAAAGAAGTGAAGTATTGGCCTTAAATATGTAAACTGGATTTTCCAGCACATTTCTCTGAAGTTCAAGTATGCTATAAGTTTGTTCTCAATTTCTCTAAGTAGAATATAAACTTCCCATTTACCCTAATAAAATTCCATATCTAAATAAAATTTAAAATTAATTTGCCATCTAGCTAAAATAATACTAGAGTTGTATGATAAACTAGAGATGTTTTAACTATATGCTGTGATCAATAGTTCCAATGGTCTCTGACACCATTAGAAAAGAATGAAAATAATGATTGTTTTGTTTTAAAACACTAGATTCCTGGGGATCTGGTTGACTTTAAAAGGTTGTAATAGAGAGGATCAGGGGCAAATAATGGACAATCAGTAAATCCAAGTGATGTAGCTCTATTTGTTCTCGTTTAAATAAGCAAAAAGAAGATTTGGGGCATTAAAACAAGAAAGTAGCATTTATAAGATATGTACATTATATGAGATCAACACCACCACTCATAGTTCTATCACTGAATTCAATCACTATCCCTTCACACTCCCAGACTATCTTCTATCTCAGATTTTGGGTGACTTCACAGTAATAGAACATGCTTCTTATTCTCCTTAATCCTAATTTTAACTTTTTAACCTGTTTAAATTTTACATTTCAAATTATATTGCTACCAATATAATTTTGGTTTTCTCAGGTCAATAGACTTCTACCTCTATCTCTTCTATTAATAAATACTTCTTCTTATTAAATACATACATATGTTTAATATATATACTTAATATTTAGATTATACACACAATTGAATTATGCAATCCCAGATTATATATGTTTCTTGTTCTGTAATGTTCAAACATCACTGAAACAATATTCCTCTTTTATTAGTATTTTTGACATTCACATTTTCTTGCAATTTTGGTGTGGCCCCTTGCTTTATGTACAGAAAAATCTGTATGCAGAGTTTCACCTGTGATCCAGAAAGTTTCTGTGGTACAGAACAGTCAGGCTAAAGCAGGAATGGGATGCTATAGGTAGCATTTTCTGTCCCTAGTATTCACCCTCCACAGCATATAAAACATCAAATCCCTATCATCATTGCATGCAAGAGAAGGTAAATCCTGAAAGATCAGAGAAGGGTGCCATCTGATACCTTAACTTCCAGTTCTGTAAAAATCGGGTTCTATAAACTGCATGGTGAGGAATAGGGAAAACTAGATACCCAAATGAATAATGGTGAAAAGGAAGATAGGGCAAGGAGAGCATAGAGTCAGAGCAGGAGAGAGGAGAATGAGAGTGAGGAGACACCAGGAAGAGAAGGGTTAGGGGAGAAGATAGAAAAGGCATACAAAAGAGGGGAGGTGAGCAAACCACATTGGAGAGGGTCGTTTGACCTGAGTTTTCATTGGAGACTTCAATTCTTTCCTTCTGACCCACCACATGGTCCCTCACCCCAAAACCAGACAGAAGTTGCAGGGGTGAGTCATAAGCAGAGTCTTAAAAACCCAAGTGTGTAGAAAGTGCACTCTTAGTTACACCCAGCCCAAAAGCATCGTGACTGACCCAAAACTTTTCAAATCAGGGGCCTCCCCAAGAGAGAAATTTCTCCCAAGTTGGCCGCAATGCCATGCTGAAGTTTCTTGCTCTACCCCACCCCTACATTAAACAGAGATGATTTGAAAGTAGGAAATCCTTGCACTGAGGCCAGCAAAGATTTGGGAAGCCTTAACTACCTCAGCACCCCATGGGTAGAAATAGTGTCCAGGAACTTCACCATTTGTTAGAAGACCCTCGGAATATAGATTCCATCAGATCAGGCTTGACAAGGGAATGTGAGGAAATGATCTCAGACAGACTAAAAAGCTTACCTCTTTGCTTATGAGGAAATAGATGACTTCCAGTAGAGCAAATTTTTTCATATCTTCACCTTCAATTTACTTAGAGGCTGAATCATATGAAGCTTGAATAAAACATGCAAACTATACTTCATTAAGATTTGTCAATGTTTTTATCACAAGAGGTGATGGAATATAGAGTCTATGCAGAAAAGGGACTCTGCATGTGGCCCTACATTACACAGTTCCACCCCCCAAAACACGAATTTAGACAAAAACAACAAGCTCTAGATTGGAGTAGGGGAGATGTTCATAAAAAAGAGAAATTTCTTAATTCAGTTCCTCAAAACTTTGTGAAGGAACCTTATCCCTGCACTCTGAGAGAGAAATTCCTTTGAGGCTGCCTCTCTTCCCAGAGTTGCTCCTTTGGAAAACATATGAGTAACTGGTTTCTTCCACAGCACTGCATATTTATGGCAACTCTCACACAAGTTAACAAATGCCTAAGGCAGGCATCCAGCCTCAGGAACCCCAGGAAAACCATTACTCCCAACTGTCCCAAAGGATGTCCAATGTGTCAACTTGTTCAGACGGTCCATGGGCAAACACATGCTTTGGGGCCAATTAGTTAGCTTCAACTCACTGTGAACTGCAGGAGAGGAAAATCTGTTCACTTCTCCATAAGCTTTGCTTCAGCCCATCTCTTCTAGAATCATGAAAGTTGTTGAAGCCACCTAAAGGCTTAGATACATGAACTATGTAGGATAGACAGACATGAGCCCTAGCCTCACCATTATTTGCTATGTGATGTTAAGCAATTTTCTCACCATATTTAATTTCCAATTTTCTCTTAGGAAAAGTCAACCAGTAATAAAAATTTCTTTTTCTTTTTCTTTTTCTTTCTTTCAACTTTCTTCTTTTGAATACTTTTTTTAGAGAGAGAGAGAGCACAGGAGTTGTTGGGGGGAAGGCAAAGGGAGAGAAAGAATTTTAAGCAGGCTCTACACCCAGTGAAGAACTCCACACAGGGCTCAATCTCTTAACTATGAGATCATGACCTGACCTGAAATCAAGAGTCAGAAACTCAACTGACTGAGCCATCTAGGTGTCCCAAATATATATATATATAATTTTTAACATTAATATTCAGTACTCCCTTTCCAAATCTTAACTACGCTTCTAAGTCAATGTAGAGAGGAAGAAAGGAAAGAAGGAATGGGAAGGAATTTTTGAATACATGTCTTCTGTGTTTTCTTTTTAAATGTGTGTGCCATCCATGGGGTACTGGGTGGTTCAATCAGTTAAGTCTCTAACTCTTAATTTGGGCTCAGGTCATGGTCTTGGGGTCATGAGGTCGAGCCCTGTGTCAGACTCTGCATTTAGCACAGAGTCTGCTTGTCCTCCTACTGTCCCCCTCACTCTGCTCCTCCCCCTACTTTTTTCTCTCTTCTCCCTCTCAAATACATACATACATTCATACATATATACATACATCCATACATAATGTATACACAAGTCTTTAAAAAAAGATGTGTGCTGTTCCACATAGCGACACAGAAATATGTGCCATTCTTCCTATCCACACAGAAAGTTGTCTGAGAAAAGTTATAAGCTATCAAAGATGATATAGATTGCATTAAAAATTACTTTTCCCATGGAAAATCATGTTACTACCCAGCACTCTGGAGGATAGTTTGCAAGGAGATCCTGAAGTGGCCAAAGGCAAGAAGCTGAGTCAACAATCTCATGAAAATTCTTCAATCTCTGAGTAAAAAGGCCTTTAGTGATCATTAAATTTCTTGTACACCATAAGACTGGATGACATTGAGGTTCCAAATTCTGTCAAAACAATGCCAGAGGAGTGCCTGGGTGGCTTAGCGGGTTAAAACCACTGCCTTCAGCCCAGGTCATGGTCCCAGGGTCCTGGGATCGAGCCCCGCATCAGACTCTCTGCTTAGTGCAGAGCCTGCTTCTCTCTCTCTCTCTCTCTGCCTGCCTCTCTGCCTACTTGTGTTCTCTGTCAAATAAATAAATAAATAAAATCTTAAAAAAAAAATGCCAGGATTTCCTGAAATCACTTGACTATGCTCATCCCATCAAGAAACTGTGTGGAAATAGAACAAATGCCAACTGAGGTTTGTCTTTTTTTTTTTTTTTTCAGCATAACAGTATTCATTATTTTTGCACCACTCCCAGTGCTCTATGCAATCTGTGCCGTCTCTAATACCCACCACTTGGTACCCCAACCTCCCACCCCCGGCCCCTTCAAAACCCTCAGATTGTTTTTCAGAGTCCATAGTCTCTCATGGTTCACCTCCCCTTCCAATTTACCCCAACTCCCTTCTCCTCTCTAACTCCCCTTGTCCTCCATGCTATTTGTTATGCTCCACAAATAAGTGAAACCATATGATAATTGACTCTCTATGCTTGACTTATTTCACTCAGCATAATCTCTTCCAGTCCCATCCATGTTGCTACAAAAGTTGGGTATTCATCCTTTCTGATGAAGGCATAATACTCCGTAGTGTATATGGACCACATCTTCCTTATCTATTTGTCTGTTGAAGGGCATCTTGGTTTCTTCCACAGTTTGGCGACTGTGGCCATTGTTGCTATAAACATTGGGGTACAGATGGCCCTTCTTTTAACTACATCTATATCTTTGAGGTAAATACCCAGTAGTGCAATTGCAGGATTCCCAACTGAGGTTTGTCTTAGTTTAAGCCCCCTCTGTCCTCATCTTAATATCAATCAGGGCACTGATTTAAACTCTGCTTATTTAAAGTTGTATCTTACAAAGGAAGGTTTCCAATGAATAATTCAGAAATGCTGGCTATATAAACCCAACTGATACAATGAAAATTTGAGGAGAGAAATTATTTTAATTGGATCAGTAATAGTTCAGGGGTGCCTGGGTGGTTCAGTGGGTTAAAGCCTCTGCCTTCGGCTCAGGTCATGATCCCAGAGTCCTTGGATCGAGCCCCACATCAGGCTCTCTACTCAGCAGGGAGCCTTCTTCCTCCTCTCTTTCTGCCTGCTTCTCTACCTACTTGTGATCTCTGTCAAATAAATAAAATCTTTTTTTTTAATAAAGAGATAGTTCACAATTAAAGTTCAGATCACTGGGAGCAAGACTTATTGTTTTCAGAGAGTGGAAGAGGGAACAGAGTGTGAAAAATGAGAAAGTGCATAGACAGCAGTGGCTTTATTTTCTACTTGAATTTTGTATATACATTTAATTATATTTTATATAAAAGATTATAAAATATAATTATATATATTATAAAAAATTTATCTATATAAATATATAGTATAAATATATATAAAAATATATACATGTAGGGCACCTGGGTGGCTAAGAGGGTTAAGCCACTGCCTTCAGCTCAGGTCATGATCTCAGGGTCCTGGGATCAAGTCCCGCATCAGCAGGGAGCCTGCTTCCTCCTCTCTCTCTGCCTGCCTCTCTGCCTACTTGTGAACTCTCTCTGTCAAATAAATAATAAATAAAATCTTAAAAAATATATATATATATACATGTATGTACATATATACATATAATTGTATTTTATATAAAATTATATAAAATTTAATTTTATACATATTATATAAAATTTTATATATAGAGAGAGAGATACCATTACCAAGATCTAATATCAGCAATAACTACATTCCTTTGCCAAACTTTACTTTGATGTCTTAATGTTACAGATATACTTAAAGGGGCATATGGGAAGATACCTCATTTATGCACTTATTCAACAGTTATTCACTGAACTCCTACATAAGGATGTTCTAGATTATTATGATACATAATGAACAAAAAAAAATTCCCTGCCTCAACTAGAGCATACAGTCCATGAGAGGAAACTGACAAAAAAAAAATAAAATAAGAAAATTAAATTATATCAGCATATCAGAAAGCAATAACTTTTCTTGAAACATAAAAAAATAAAATAAAATAAATAAGAGTAGATGGGGAAGTGAGGTCATAAAATCCAAGGTATGAGTTCCTCTTTCAGAACATAGTCATATGATGTACGATCTCCTGTACTGCTCAGTTTATGAGAATTCTTGATCTCTTCCACCCTTGAGTCCTGACTATTGTCTTCATTGATCACAGAGATCAATATCCTACACATAAGTTTCTTTTAACTTGAAATAGCTTAAGTTTGTTTCTAATCTCTCAGATGTTTTTTATCATTCCTCCACAAAGATTTACCAAAACATGGGATGAGTGGCAAGAGTTTTGATGGGTAATTTCTCTTCCTAATCTTTCACTGAATCTTACATATTAAGTAAACATAATCTCCAACACTTTTTAATTTACTATGAATACTGAATTACCAAATCAGAATTGGTAAGTGATCTAAGTGTGAAAATATTTTTCCTGGCACCATATTACTGGCTTTTTGTCTTTTTCTTTTTCTTTTTCTCTCTTTTTTTTTTTTCCCAATATATAAGCTCCTATTAAAGAGGACAAAACACACAAAGATTTTGTTTGGAATATCTGATTTTTATTCTTCACAATTTTTTGAACTTCAATGTTTCATTTGTCTCTACAAACCACCATTAGTCTGTTTCATATTTTCTTTATGGCATTTTTCATTTCCCTATTCCTGAAAGTATAAATCAAAGGATTGAGCAAAGGAGTTAGGATCGTGTAAAAGACAGTCACCATTGGTCAAAGGAGAAAACAGGTGCAGACCGTGCATACACAAATATGCAGAGGACAAAGAAGAAAACCACAATAGCGACATGAGATCCACAGGGGGAGAGAGCTTTCCACTACCCTTCATGGGTGCTCAGAGAGAGCAAGATGACAACATAGGAGACAAGCAACAAAGAGAGTATTATGATGCAGATAGACCCACTGTTAGCAACCACCAAAAGGCCAAAGATGTGTCAGTGCAGGCAAGCTCCAGTAATGGGTACAAATCACACATGAAGTGATCAATGGTATTGGGGCCATAGAAGGGCAGGTGGAGAGTAAAGAAAAATTTTGTCAGGGAATGCAGAAAACTCGCCATCCAGTCTATACCATCAGAATGCCACAGAGCCTATAGCTCATGATGGTTGTGTAGTGTAGGGGCTTACAGATGGCCACATTGTGATCATAAGCAATGGCTCTGAGGACAATCACCTCCAGCCCAGCAAAGAAGTGCTCAGCAAAGAGCTGGGTCAAGCAATCTCAATGGAGATGGCTTTCGTCTCATAGAGAGAGTCCACAATCATCTTGCGGGGCAATGACAGTGGAGAAGCAGGCATCCAGGAAGGACAGGAAAGCCAAGAAGTACGTGGGGGAGCTGAGGAGTACTGGGCTGTTGCTGATGGTTACGACAATTAGCCAGTTGCCCCTGACAGTTGCAATGTATCCACACAAAAATACAAGTACTGTTTTCTGAACTTAGGATTTTGTGAAAGCCCCAGGAGAACAAACTCAAGTTACAAAATTTTGGTTTTGCATGATTTCCAAGGGAAAGCTCAAAGCTGCCAGAAGGACCATGTAGAGGCTACAATTATGAGAAAGAAAAATGTGTTTCAGACCAGTGTAAAGTGATACAGTCGTCATTAAGAAGTTGGTGCATCTACATAAAAAATTATCTTCTGTGTTTCTAGCATCACTGTGAACACAAAATTCAAATTTGTTGAAGGTGGTAGTGGAAGCTCAGGAAGAACTGAGGAGGAGGAGGAGGATTCTAAGGAAAGGAGCATGACACTGGAGTTATCATGTCCACCCCTGAGCACAGAATAGGAGCAGAGTACATTTACATGCTATCCCTGCTAGAAGTTTGCCTGATCTGCAAACAGAAGAATAACATTCAGGTTAAGAAGCACTTGCAAATCATGGCTACTCTCAAATATTTCTTTAAACATCTGAAATGAACATAGCCTTTAAGGTGAGTTCATTCATTCCTTATAAAAGAGAAGATACATGGGAAAGCTCCATACAAACACAGAGCAAGTATCCATGTGTTGAGTTGCTTGGTTGTTGTTTTTGTTTATGTTTTCTTCATCATTTTAAAATAAGAACTGGAATTTAGAAAGGAAAAAAAAAAAAAAAAACCTATACCAGAGTGTTGGCATGTTTACTAAATTAAATAATACCAAAACAAAACAAACGAAAAATAGTTGTAGGCCTAGTGCCTAGGATACAGTCCATGTTAGGTCTTATCCTTATTGTACTGATATGAAACTCATGCATACAAAGATAAATTTGAGAATAGAAGTTAGATCTGGGATATTAATAGAGAAAATTTAGTTCTAATACCTAAGTCTTTCCCACTGTGTCAACAGAAAGGAACAAGCCTTTTCCTCTCCTTGCAAGAATGAAGAACAGGTTGGCCTTTCAACTCTCCACCCAGCTGTAGAGGTTTAAGCCTTCTGATTCCCTTGTTCATGTTTGGATGAGGCCTTTTGATGAAGAACACAGAATAAATGAATGTAGAATCAGAAGATAATGCCCAATTACTTAAAGATACAATCTATCAATGGCATTATTTTTAAGCACTGTCTACACACACAGTAAGCTTGAAATTTTAGATTATCATAAGGTAAAATATGTGGTTTTATTTTAAATCACGGGTTTTAAAAATATACTAATTCTAAAGTTGCAGTAAAACTGCTTTATTCATGCACTCATTTGCAAAATTCCTTTGCATTATTTCCAGACTGACAAACATGTTTGTGTTCCTTATAGTAGTAACTCCCGCACTAAAGGTTATTCTAAAGTGAAATAGGGTGGTATAAATTTTTTTTAAGATTTTATTTATTTATTTGACAGAGATAGATCACAAGTAGGCAGAGAGGCAAGCAGAGAGAGAGAGAGAGAGGGAAGCAGGCTCCCTGCTGAGCAGAGAGCCCGATGTGGGACTTGATCCCAGGACCCTGAGATCATGACCTGAGTTGAAGGCAGTGGCTTAACCCACTGAGCCACCCAGGTGCCCCAGGGTGGTATAACTTTTATAATGGAGGATGATGTCATGTAATTTATGATAGTGAAAATTTAGATATATCTAACGTGGTCAACAATAGGAGGATGCTTCTGCAATTCAGGCTATGACAGATTGATAGCACCTTATACTGACAGTGAAACACTAATTAATAGTGTGAGGACATGAACGATGAAGCATTTTTATAATGTGAAAAGAGAAAAACAACAAATGCATAATAACTCTGCCCATTTATACTGACATGTTATATAATCAAAATCAAGATGTGAACATACAAAAATAATAGACTTTTATTTTCAGTAAGTATCTAGAGAGAACTGTATGAAGTTTAAAATTAAAAATCAAGTTTACTTTATTTAAGATGATTTATTTATTCTCGAGAGAGATTATGAGCAGGAGGGGCAGAAGGAGAGGAAGAGAGAATCTGAAGCAAACTCCATGCTGAATGCAGAGTTGCAGAGCAACTGCAACAGGTTTGCAGAGCAGTCGGAAGCAGACTCTGCAGAATGCAGAGGCAGAGCACTATCTCAAGACACTAGATCAACCACCTGAGTTGAAAGCAACATTCAGATGCGTAAGCCAATGGATCACCCAGACACCCCTAAAAATCTTCAAATCCACAACACCATCATTTTCCATCAACTTAGCAGTTCAGAAAAAAAGGAGAGGGAGCTTGAAAATCATTTTATCAAGTGTCCAGTATAATTAATTTGTGTAGGTGGAACTCTCATGATAACATAACATAGCTTCTTAAACTAAAAGTGTTAAACTGTTATAAGCTTTTCACAAATAGATGTATCATGGCCCAAATTTTCCCGAAGATTCAAAGGTCTATTCTTCCTCAATAGCCATACTCTTCAATACACTGGAGGTGCACCAGAGATTGCTCAAGGACCTTCGTGGCTGTAAATGGAACTGTGAACCATCTCCAGGGCTGTGACCTGGGAAATTTTGCCTCCCTACTCTCCCCTTTGCCCACTATTTCCTTCCCACTCATTTTGGCACAAAACTAATTCTAGCATCAATCATTCTGAAAATAATAGAAATTCCCATTTGAACACTGAAGTAAATTTATAAAACTATATGAGAATCCCAAGAATTCTGACATTGGAACGTTTAATGTCTTCATTAATCTCTCCAACCCTTTCTTCATGTGCTTCTAGATGCCTATCTTTGTTTTACTCAACTTCCTTCTTTCCCTCAGCTTATCTTCTAGATCACTGATTCCCTTTCTGTTTCATTTACCCAGACTGTTAGAGTATCCAGTTTAGAATGCAACGCATTTTTTTTGTAAAAGATTTTGTTTATTTATTTCACAGAGGGAGATCACAAGTAGAAGGAGAGGCAGGCAGAGAGAGAGGGGGAAGCAGGCACCCTGCTGAGCAGAGTTCCTCCCAGGACCCTGAGATCATGACCTGAGCCAAAGGCAGAGGCTTAAACCACTAAGCCACCCCCGTGCCCCTAGACTGCAACTCATTCATAGCATTTTTTAATCTGACCTAATTGGATCTCATTTCTGCCCTTAGAGATTCTATTGTGACTAATACTTTATTCAAGCCTAGCTCTTGACTTTGATTGCTCTCCTGAATTATTTCTCTGACATCTTGCTTATACCCATATCTAATAGTTCTGTGGTAGAGGACATTAAAGAAAAAAGAAACAAGCAAAACTATATGAGGAATTAATAGTATAGTCACCATTGTATGTAATATTCTATAATCCTATTTCAGGCTGAATTTAAGATTTTATGCACTTATTAGTACATATTAGCCACATATGAATGTCTTTTAAAAAATTATTTATTTATTTGACAGACAGAGATCACAAGCAGGCAGAGAGGCAGGCAAAGAGAGAGAGGAGGAGGAAGCAGGCTCCCCGCAGAACAGAGAGCCCAATGTGGGGGTCAATCCCAGGAACCTGGGATCATGATACCTAGCTGAAGGGAGAAGCCTAACCCACTGAGCCCCCCCGGAGGCCCAAACAAATAAAAAATAGGATAACATGACTAGGACCTAAATAGGTATATGTGGCATTACATCAGCATTTGGATTTAACCTGAAGATGAAAAACTAAATAAGTTCTAATTTCATTAGCCTTGATGTATTAGGTACTCCTAACCCTCTAAAAAATGTTTGCATTCTAACAGCTACTATTTATTGATAACATATTATTGTGTCAAGTGCTGTCCTGTGAACACCACGTGGATTATTTTGTTTCTAAATCCTTTGAGACTTTTTATATATGATTTACATTAAAAATGAAGATTTAGGGTGAAAAAAAGTTATATAGCTGGCCCAGTGGTCCACGGCTAAGTGATAGACTAATGCTTGCATTAAACTTGGTAGCTGGACAACAACACCATTCTTTTAACTACTATCTCACACTTTAAAATACTCTGCAAATGCAAAAATGTGCATTATAAATCTCACCATTTGTCAGTCTCTTGAAAATTCTGGTGATGGCAATCTCCTATACTGCACAGAGAAAAGCCCCTTCAATGGCTACCCAACATGTGAAATGAGTCCCAAGTCTTACTTGTACATGTAAGAGGGAGAGGAAGAGTAACTCTGGCTGACAAGGTAGAGAATGTTCCCCACTACTTATCAATCTTCAGCATGGTCTCCAGGAAAAAAGTAAAGAAGCAAAAGTTTCCTTCTTGGGGCACCTGGGTAGCTCAATGGGTTAAAGCCTCTGCCTTTTGCTTGGGTCATGATCCAAGGGTCCTGGGATCCAGCCCCACATTTGGCTCTGTGCTCTGCAGGGAGCCTGCTTCCTCCTCCTCTCTCTCTCTGCCTGCCTCTCTGCCTACTTGTGATCTCTGTCAAATAAGTAAATAAAAATCTTTAAAACGAAAGAAAGAAAGAAAGAAAGAAAGAAAGAAAGGAAGGAAGGAAAGAAAGAAAGACCTGTAATGTGTTGGAAGTAGAGTAGCAACAGGTGCTTGTTAAGAATAATGAATAATGTGAAAAGATGTATGTCTAATCTGAAATCTACTTTTTATTCCTCAGTACTTAAGCTATATATGTCATCATTTTAAAACTAAAGGACACAATATTTAAAGATTAAAGGACTTTTTCTCTTTTCCATTTTTTTGTTAAAGGAGAAGGAATGGCAGGTCTGTATACTCTGAATCTAGGTAGCCCTGGGATTGAAGCTTGAGGGAAACTTAGACTTAGTTCATAATGTCCCTGGGGAGAGGGTGCATAACCAGGAGTCTGTTGTCCTACACACTCCTGTATCCTACCTATTTTTATATCTATTCACATCTGACATAAAGAAGCAATATTGAATTGATTCATCAGAAAAATGAACTTGCAGAAGCACTTTCACCCATGGTATTGAGGGACAGGTGTTATTCCCCTGTGGTGTTAAGGAACAAGTATTATTATCTTTTCACTAACAGTTTAGAGAGATTCCCTGAGCAGAAGAACCATCTGACCAGCACCACATTCCTAGAGAAGCTGATCCTCTAAACACATGACTCAACAGCAGGACTCCAGCAATTATTTCTGGAACTCTGGACCCTACTTCAAACCACACTTGACATCTTCTACTTTATTCCATGCCCTGTTTTCTCCATCACTAATTACTTGATTCTGTTAGCAGAAATGAGAGCTGTAACACTGAAATAATAGTGTGAAGGTGGGGGAGACAGATAATATAACAAACATGTTATTTGTGCAAATATTAGGTGAAGTTTCAAAAAACAGCTTTACAAGTCAAAAATGAGAGAGAACAGAGACAGATACACGCACAAAGAAATGTATGAAATGAGGGGAATTGGTCCAATTGGTCCAAATGTATGAAATGAGGGGAATTGATCCAATAAACCATTCTATCCTCAGATTTAAAATCTTGCCTTCATCATTTATTAATATACAAAATCTATACCAAGTTTCCAAAGATAGATGGCTTATCTCTGGGCCATTTCTTCCATTCGTTAAAGTTCTTTATTAACAGGCCTACAGAAAAATGTTTACAAAGCAGAGCTTTATGGTATGTTCTGGTTCATAGAAGATCCTGTCCCCTATCTCTACGTCCCTCACACTGGTTTTATTGCCAAGGATGTTCAAACATAGCTACACATACATACAAATTTAAGAATCAAGTTTATCAATTTTATTTTATTTTTTTAAGATTTTATTTATTTATTCAACAAAGAGAGAGATCACAAGTAGGCAGAGAGGAAGGCAAAGGGAGAGAGAGAGGAGGAGGCAGGCTCCCCACCAAGGAGAGAGCCTGACGCGGGGCTCGATCCCAGGACTCTGGGATCATGACCCGAGCCGAAGGCAGAGACTTTAACCTTCTGAGCCACCCACGCGCCCCAAGTTTATCAATTATAATGAAAATATACTTTGTCATTCTGGTGAAGGGGTGTTATTAATTCATTATAGAAAATGGTGTCTCAAAATCAGGGCCTTACTGGGCAGAGCTAGCAAATTTCCCAAAGGACCACTGCCTCGGTGAATATCCAGGGTGAGATAGAGTGAATTACTGCTGGAGTTCTAGAATTGCAGGGAAAGAGGAGGTACTTTTGTATTTGCTTATTGTCTGATTAGAACACAGAAAGATACTTCAGTCTTCCGACTGGGATTAATGATGGAGTCCATAAGATAAGAAATGAGGAAAGACTACTCAAACTTGGGACACAGATGTCACTGGTGACCTTGAAATGAGCATTTTCAGTGTTAGGTACTGAAGTATCCCTGGAAAATGTTTAAAGAGAATAGAAAGAATTGGGTAACAGGCATCAAAGAACCTCTTAGGTTTTGCTACAAAGAGGAGGAAATGAAATGGAGTAGTATGTGACAAAGGAAATAAGACCAAGGGAAGATTTCATTTTAAAAATAAAAGAAATGACAGACTGCTTCTTTGCTGAAGCAAATGATCCATCAGTAAGGGAAATATAGGTGAAATAAGAGATGCCTTTATGTAAGTGAAATGGAGGTGAGGCTCAGAACACAGATTGTAAAGAGATTGGTTGCCTTTGGATAGGAGCAAGGTTATGTGTTTACTGGAGATGGTAAGAAGGTGTTATATATTTGAACAGATGCTGATAGATTGATAGTCATGGATCTGTGGAAATGTTCTTCTGATGACTTAATTTTTCTCAGTGAAATAGGAAGCAAGTTCATTTAATGTTTCTCCATTAACTTCATGCTGGCAATATCTTTTTAAGAAGATATCTTCTCCAAACTATGACACCCTTTTACTCTATTTTGCTATGCAATTTTATCATGAATGGTACTGAAATGTTCAGTTCTAATAGAGAGAGAATCATATGATTTATAAGCTAACATTATTAACAGCAAGTTCCTATAAAGGGGAGTAAGATCAAAACTTGTTTCAGATGTTACTGTTAAAAAGTCAATCTGAGGGGTTTGAAGAGGCGAGGGGTGGGAGTTTGGGGGAACCAGGTGATGAGTATTAGAGAGGGCACAGTTTGCATGGAGCACTGGGTGTGGTGCAAAAACAATGAATACTGTTATGCTGAAAATAAATAAATAAATAGATAAATTTTTTTAAAAAAGAAGAAGAAGATGAAGAAGAAGTCAGGCACTGGGGGGTTCCTGGGTGGCTCAGTGGGTTAAAGCCTCCGCCTTCGGCTCAGGTCATGACTCCAGGGTCCAGAGATTGAGCCCCACATTGGGCTCTCTGCTCCCCAGGGAACCTGATTCCTCCTCTCTCTCTCTCTCTGTCTCTGCCTGCCTCTCTGTCTAATTGTGATATCTATCTATCTATCTATCTATCTATCTCTCTGTCAAATAAATAATTAAAAATCTTTAAAAAATTGTTAAAAAAATAAAAAAAAAAAGAATACAGACACTGAACTCTGAAGTAATATGATTAACAAGAAAGCTATTTAATGTGAATGAACTTGTAAGAGTTAAGAGAAGAAATTTGCATTCAAACTGACAGGTAAAATTTCAACACAAATGTTAAAAACAGCTCTTACCTATGTAATAGAAGATGGAGCTTTTTGATCTACTTTTGACACTAGAAAAATTCACAAACAGAGTACAAACATTTGAGGCTAGGAATATCATTAAGATCCTTCCAGTTCTGTAATTCTAAAATTAAAACAGAAACATTATATTCCTAAATTTTTTACTCACAACCAGTTATTTATGCTGCCATGGGCTTTTTCTTCTCTTTTGACATGAGGCAAAATGAAAACAAGTAAAATGAATCCAGGAATGAAGAGGCAGAGAATAACAAAGGGGAATGCCCAGGGAAAAGCATCAGGAGAGACTTGTTTAAAGAGATGTGGAAACTTTACCGTAAGAAGGTTAAAAAAAAAAAAATGAGATGGAGCCAGCCAAGCAATAACTCTGGGAGAGAGAAGTTCAGCAGCAAGCAGACCAAGAACAAACAAAAGCCCTGAACCAGGACTGGAATTATTGAAAACCAGACTTGAATTAATTAAAAAAAAAAAAAAGGAAGAGGAAAAAGGGTTCCCAGAGTCTTGTAAAAACAAGGTTGGAGTAAATGTACTAGAGAATTAAGAAATAACTTGATTATAGTATCTTAATCTGAATGGCACACATAAAAGATGCCATTGGCTCTAGGGTACCCAATGATTTGGAATGAATGAGACTTGAAGGAACTCATTGTCCTTGTAGGAAAAATCTTTCCTTAGCATGTAAGCCAATGACATCCAGGGTCACTCATTTCACCAGTTTCCTCATGGCATTTTTTACCTAAGCATTCCTCAGGGTGTAGATCAATGGATTTAATATGGGCACAACAGTGGTAAAGGATACAGCTATTGCCTTGTCTATGGGGTAAGTGGCCACAGGCTGTACATATAGGAAAATGCATGGCACAAAGAACAAGATGACCACAGTGAGGTGGGAGCCACAGGTGGAGAGGGCTTTGCGCCGCCCTTCAGAGCTGCAAGACCTCAGGGAGCAGAGGATGACCACATAGGAAGTGATGAGGATAAGGAAGATGGTCACACACATCACCCCACTATTGAGGATGACTAAGAGAACCATGGTGTACGTGTCCATGAGGGCCAGTTTCAACAAGGGAAACAAATCACACATAAAGTGATCAATAACATTGGGGCCACAGAAGGGTATCTGATACATGAAGAGAAGCTGTATTGCTGCGTGGAAAACTCCCCCCAGCCCGGTCCCTCCCAGCAGCAGACAGCACACTCGAGAGGTCATGATGGTCATGTAGTGCAGGGGCTTACAGATGGCCACATAGCGGTCATAGGCCATCACGATGAGAAGGATGATCCCCACACCACCAGAGAAATGCTCTGCAAAGAGCTGAGTCAGGCAGCTTTCTAATGAGATGGTAGTGGTCTTGGAGAGAGAGTCCACAATCATCTTCGGGGCAATGACAGAAGAGTAGGTGGCATCCATGAGGGACAAGCAAGTAAGGAAGAAATACATAGGTGATCTCAGACTCTGACTTGTGATCACAGTTACCACAATGAGTAGGTTTTCCAACACTGTGGACATATACATGGTTAGAAACACAGCAGAGAGTATTTTCTGCAGCTCCGGGTTCTCTGTAATGCCCAAAAGAATGAATTCAGTCACATTGTTTGGATTCTTCATTTACTATGGGCTGATATAAGCACACCACTCTGAGATAGAAAATCTACAAAAGAATATTGTTTTTAATTAGTAATCACTAAGTGTGTTGGACAAGTTTTACACTGTGTCTCAGACCCTCTTGACCTGCTTTTTTCTCCAGCCACTAATATGGCCACCACCTGCTAACAGTATAATCTCATAACAGCTCCATCTTAATTGATCCCAAATGATACAGGGAAATTACTGCTCCAGTAGTAAAGTTCTCCTGGCTCTGGATCCTTAGCAGAGGCTGTCTGCCCTTGGGTGGGAACACATTAGAGACCACTACTTTAAATAGGCATATAAAATAAGGCTCTCTTAGGCTCCTCTAAAACCCAAAGACACGTTCTTCATATTATCTCTTTTACTAAACTAGGTACACAGCTTCCAGGACACTGTTTGCAGTCTACAATATAGGCTAACCCCAATCTATAGCCCAAGAACTTTGATACAAATTTAGTATCTCTAATAAAGTAGAAGGAGCATAGTCTCAGAATCAGGAGAGCTGGTTTTTATTTCAAATTATTCCTCTAAATCCTAGAGTGTGTTGTGACACTGTTCAGCATTCTGGGGCTCCATTTCCTCTATTAGAGAAGAGGCATATATGGTAGATGACTGGTAAGTTGGGGGTTCGAAGAAGCCAACTAAGGGACTCTGTCCCTCTCAAAGACAGCAGTTCAGAAATACCTGCATGAAATCTTCACACTTCCAAACAGATGTTTGGTGAGCCATCTTAGGACTTAAGGTATTAAAAAGCATAATACATTATTATAGATAATAATGCCTGTTCTGTCTAAAGTCTATAAATTCATCACAGTTCTTATCGACCACTAATACATACCTCAATCAGACATTCAAGACTTTACGCATAGAAATCACCTCACTTTTTATTGAGGCAGAATGAAAACTTCCAGACTCTTTCTAAGAAGCCAGGATTACCCTGAGCCCCAAACCAGGCAAAGACCCTACCAAAAAGCAGAATTTCAGACCAATATCCCTGATGAATATGGATACTAAGATTCTCAACTAGATCCTAGCAAACAGGATCCAACAGCACATTAAAAAGAATATCCACCATGACCAGGTGGGTTTCATCCCTGGGCTACAAGGATGGTTCAATATTCACAAAGCAATCAATGTAATAGAACAAATCTATAAGAGAAGAGAGAAGAACCACATGGTCCTCTCAATTGATGCAGAAAAAGCTCAATTGATACAGAAAAAGATCAAAATCCAGTATCCATTCCTGATTAAAACACTTCAAAGTATAGGGATAGAGAGAACATTCCAGAACTTCATAAAATTTATCTATGAAAGACCCACAGCAAATATCATCTGCAATGGGAAAAAGCTTGCAGCCTTCCTGTTGAGATCAGGAACATGACAAGGATGCCCACTCTCACCACTCTTGTTTAACATAGTATTAGAAGTCCTAGCAACAGCAATCATACAACAAAGAGAAATAAATGGTATCCGAATTGGCAATGAAGAAGTCAAACTCTCTCTCTTCACAGATGACATGATTCTTTATATGGAAAACCCAAAAGACTCCACCCCCAAACTACTAGAACTCATACAGCAATTCAGCAACGTGGCAGGATACAAGGTCAATACACAGAAATCAGTGGCTTTCTTATACACTACCAATGAAAATACAAAAAGGGAAATTAGAGAATCAATTCCATTTACCATAGGACCAAGAACCATAAGATACCTGGGAATAAACCTAACCAAAGAGGTAAAGGATCTGTACTCGAAGAACTACAGAACACTCATGAAAGACATTGAAGAAGACATAAAAAGATGGAAGACCATTCCATGCTCTAGGATTGCAGGAATAAACATTGTCAAAATGTCTATACTGCCTAGAGCAATTTATACTTTTATTGCCATTTCGATCAAAATTCCACCAGTATTTTACAAAGAGCTGGAGCAAATAATACTAAAATTTGTATGGAATCAGAAAAGACCCCAAATCTCTAAGGAAATGTTGAAAAACAAAAATACAACTGGGGGTATCACGTTCCCTGATTTCAAGCTTTATTACAAAGCTGTGATCACCAAGACAGCATGGTACTGGCATAAAAACAGACACATAGACCAGTGGAACAGAGTAGAGAGCCCAGATATGGACCTCAACTCTCTGGGCAAATAATCTTCGACAAAGCAGGACAAAATATACAGTGGAAAAAAGACAGTCTCTTCAATAAGTGGTGCTGGGAAAACTAGACAGTTATATGTAGAAGAACGAAACTTGACCATTCTCTTACACTGTACACAAAGATAAACAAAATGGATAATAGACCTGAATGTGAGACAGGAATCAATCAAAATCCTAGAGGAGAACATAGGCAGTAACCTCTTTGATATCAGACACAGCAACTTCTTTCAAGATATGTCTCCAAAGACAAAGGAAACAAAAACGAAAATAAACTTTTGAGACTTCATCAAAATCAAAAGCTTCTGAACAGCAAAAGAAACAGTCAAAAAAACAAAGAGGCAACCCATGGAATGGGAGAAGATATTTGCAAATGACAGCACAGACAAAAGGTTGATATCCAAGATCTATAATGAATTCCTCAAACTCAACACACACAAAACAGACAATCATATCAAAAAATGGGCAGAAGATATGAACAGACACTTCTCCAATGAAGACATACAAATGGCTACCAGACACATGAAAAAATGTTCATCATCACTAGACATCAGGGAAATTCAAATTAAAACCACATTGAGATATCACCTTACACCAGTTAGAATGGCCAAAATTAGCAAGACAAGAAACAACATGTGTTGGAGGGGATGTGGAGAAAGGGGAACCTTCTTCCACTGTTGGTGGGAATGCAAGTTGGTGCAGCCTCTTTGGAGACCAGTGTGGAGATTCCTCAAGAAACTAAAAATAGAGCTTCCCTATGACCCTGCAATTGCACTACTGGGTATTTACCCCAAAGATACTGATGTAGTGTAAAGAAGGGCAATCTGTACCACAATGTTTATAGCACCAATGGCTACGGTCGCCAAACTGTGGAAAGAACCAAGATGCCCTTCAAGGGATGAATGGATAAGGAAGATGTGGTCCATATACACTATGGAGTACTATGCCTCCATCAGAAAGGATGAATACCCAACTTTTGTAGCAACATGGACGGGACTGGAAGAGATTATGCTGAGTGAAATCAGTCAAGCAGAGAGAGTCAATTATCATCTGGTTTCACTTATTTGTGGAGCATAACAAATAGCATGGAGTAAATGGGGAGTTGGAGAAGAGAAGGGAGTTGTGGGAAATTGGAAGGGGAGGTGAACCATGAGAGACTATGGACTCCTAAAAGCAATCTGAGGGGTTTGATGTGGTGGGGGGTTGGGAGGTTGGGGTACCAGGTGGTTGGTATTATAGATGGCACGGATTGCATTGAGCACTGGGTTTGGTGAAAAATAATGAATACTGTTATGCAGAAAATAAAAAAAAAATTTAAAAATAAAGAAATTACAAATAGAGCTTCCCTATGACCCTGCCATTGCACTACTGGTTATTTACCCCAAATATACAGATGTAGTGAAAAGAAGGACCATCTGTACCCCAATGTTTATAGCAATAATGGCCACGGTCTCCAAACTATGGAAGGGACCAAGATGCCCCTCAACAGACAAATGGATAAGGAAGATGTGGTCCATATACACAATGGAGTATTATGCCTCCATCAGAAAGGATGAATACCCAACTTTGTGGCAACATGGACGGAACTGGGAGAGATTATGTTGAGTGAAATAAGTCAAGCAGAGAGAGTCAATTATCATATGGTTTCACTTATTTGTGAAGCATAACAAATAGCATGGAGGACAGGGGGAGATGGATAGGATAAGGGAGTTGAGGGAAATTGGAAGAGGAGGTGAACCATGAGAGACTATGGACTCTAGAGAACAATCTGAGAGTTTTGAAGGAGGGGGGGGTGGGATGTTGGAGGAAGCATGTGGAGGGTATTAGAGAGGGCACGGTTTGCATGGAGCACTGGGTGTGGTGCAAAAACAATGAATACTGTTACTCTAAAAAGAAATATTAAAAATTAAAAAAAAAAAAAGAAATCACCTCACTTTTTTTTGTATGTCTCCTTCACAGAAATCAAGTCCTTTTTTTACTACCAGAACACACAGCTTGTTCTCTCTAGTACAGTGATAAGCCATGGGTTCAGAGCAAATAGACTTCACTCTCTGTCCCACTTATGATACTTACGGACTTAATATAATCTTTAATCCTGCAAAAATTAAACAGTGTTATAATGGTTAAAGTTAGTATGTGTTGTGGAGTTATTTTCAGGGTACTGTGCTAAGAGCTTCATGATTTCCTCTTTTATGTCCCACAAAAAACTATGAGAAGTGGAATGGTATTATCTTGATTATCTGATGCAGTGGATAATGCTTGAGAGCTTGGGACTTTGGGTGAGTCTTTGAGCAAATCCATAGCACAAGCTACTAACCATCATCTTCTACAGCCTCTCTAAGAGTTATATACCCTCCCTCACAATACTTTCATGAGCATCAAAAGGAGTACCAGCATGAGAATATTTGGGAAGACTAACAACATTTTCATGATTATTTTCTATTCTTCTAAACACCTGACTTCCTCCTGCCTCTGTGTATGCCATCTGTTGTCAAGAAATC
>NW_026739492.1:562153-566174 GCF_022355385.1 Mustela nigripes
GAACTAAATAAAACCTTTGGTATGTGTTCATTTTATATTTCTTTGAGAGTCATGGTTTCACGTTTTTAAAAATTATCTTGCCTTTGGATAAGAGAAGAGCAACCATTATATTTAGGAGAGATAAAAAGACTTCTAGAGAAGAGACATAAAGAGAGAAAAGAGTCAAAATTACTCTTAAGTTTTTTGGACAACTTCACCTAAAGACAGTGCTGTCATGTACGGAGACGATTTCGTGTCTAGATGTGACCACTAACACAGCCAACATTTGCCTAAGTGTTTACAAGTGCCAGACACATTTACTCTTTACATCAACACTGAAGTCAGACCCTGCTATCATCCTTATGTAACAGATGAAATAATGAAGACTTACAAAAGGAAAGGAAGCTGTTCAGTGTAATTCAGTAGGTTGTGACCCTGGCCTTACACTGGAATAAACAGCAAAGATAATTCTATAATTTGCATTTAACTTCTGGAACTCTTCACGATTTACTGTAAAATGAAGATACTTGGCTCAAAGGATATCTGTCAGAACAGAAGGGTGACTAGTTCTGTAATTGCACAAAGTAGGTACAAAGGTTGACATTTGACCATGACTATTATATAGTATTCTTTCTATGAAATTCACTGTGCAGTGAATTGCTTTAAAAAATGAGAATATGTATCTATCATTTATCTTCATGGTTCTTAACTATGTAGCATGAATCTTCTCCTCTGCTTTACCAAAGTGGCTGCTTGTAAACGACTTTACACATAGATACACTGACTCCATACACATTAGATTTATTAATTAGTCTTGACATTAAATAGACAAAGACAGTTTTTGTTATAAGATTACAGTTTGAAAATGAGTGCCAAATATAATATTCCAACACAAAGAAATAAATTTCCTTCAAGTGTTGTCATTCTCTGATACTCTCCCCTTCAAAGTCATTTTTTTCCCTTTTTTTGCTCAGCACCCTCCCTCCCCCACAAAAATGATCTCTACTTGTTCACTGCTCTCCATGCTGTTTTCATGTCTCCAGATTTTGTTTCCCTAGAGTCATCTTTTAACCTATAATGATGAATATTCAGTTAATAAATAATATTCCCCCCCTTAGAGTTCAAGAGAGTACTGCTTCAGTCCCTTCTGAAAAAGGACTAGTGAGAGTAATCTAGCAGAAGAATAGCTACCAAGAAGACTGGGGAATAGGAAGACAACTAATCTGTCTATCAACACTGCAGGTGATAATGTGGAAGCTAGGAAGGCTATTCTGGGAGACTCTAACCAGCCCCCTTTTTTAGCCTCCAGGGTGAAAAATGAAGATCTATTAACAGGTATTATCACTATAGATGAGATAAATTAAAGAAGGATTTTTTTTTTTCTGTGTAAGTCTGTGTAAGCCAGAGAGAATCCAATCCTTAAAAAACCCAATGCTTTATCTCTTGCAAACATGGTTGTTTGGATCTCTGGCTTACCCCCGCAATTATAAAATCTAAACATTATGGCGAATTAATAGAGAAGCTATCAAATAAGATATAGCTGTGGTAATGTCACAAGATAAAATCCACTTGTTGCACTTATAAAAATCATTCCTTTATTTCTCAAAATCCATTACTCATTCATTCATCCTTTGATTCATTGCCTAGTGTCCAGAGTTTCACTGATTCACATGTTAATTCAGTAACCATTTATTACACCTTCAATATGTGTAAGTGGCAGGAAGGCTGTCTCCAGGGGGGAATGCAAAGACAGGAGCCTGATTTGAAAAAGCTCCTCCTCTACCAGAGGTACAATCAACATTCTAATAAAAAAGAGAGAAAATGTTAAGTGTGTCAGAGGCATGCACTTCAAAATATGCAGAGGCCAAATACCAAATGTGAATGAATGGAAGATGAAGCATGGATCATGTCTTTGAGACTAGAACACTGAGTTAGACATTTCAACATTTTGTACTGAAGATTAAGTGAATGCTTAAAGTAGGAAATAGAATTCGAAACCCCTAATCTTGAAAGAACTGCTTCAGTGTCTTATCACTTCAGGAAGCAAGGGAGTACTATTTGTTGTGTAAAAAGATTAAAAATTTGGAAGCAATGGTTCCGGTCATTTCCTATATTTTATCAAAGAGGAGCATCTTAACTCTTGGAAAGAAATCCTTTGCTTCGATTGCTTTCAATTATCAGAAGCCACATCTTCAACCAATAGCCATGATGTTTTCACCAGCCTCTCTCATAGAGTAACACATATGGAACAACCAAGAGTACCTCTCCCAGCAGTTTTCTCCCTCATTAAGAATCAAAGGGCAGGGCGCCTGGGTGGCTCAGTGGGCTAAGCCGCTGCCTCCGGCTCAGGTCATGATCTCAGAGTCCTGGGATCAAGTCCCACATCGGGCTCCCTGCTCAGCAGAGAGCCTGCTTCCCTCTCTCTCTCTCTCTGCCTGCCTCTCCATCTACTTGTGATTTCTCTCTGTCAAATAAATAAATAAAATCTTTAAAAAAAAAAAAAAAGAATCAAAGGGCATAGGAGTCGAGGAAGGAAAGGTCTACTACACCATCAAGGAATAAAAGCTAAAAATCATTTCAGTGCATCTAAATAAAGCACTCCTTTTTGCCTTCAGGAATGGAAGAAATTCATCTCCAAATCTTTCAACTCAAAGAAATATGCTGTTATCTTATTGTTAAATGTTAGAATTTCTTGGGAAAGTATAGGTACAAGTATTTAAAATTATGTGTGAAAAAATGCAGAAAGTAAATAGAGCAAACCAGTATTATTTTTATAGGTTTATTGTAATGCTGAAACTATAACATTTTTACTTTTTTAACCTATCTGTAATTTATATTTTTCTATAATATTATAATTTTAGAGAATATACCTTTTAAAGAAATTTTATTACCATTTCAAATGTCCCAATAGCTCTTTCTCGTCTCTCTTCTTATTTCTTTTGGTGTCAGGAATATTAAAGTTCTGAGATGATTAAGGACTAAGGAAAGTAAGTTTACTCTCCTCTTAAGAGATGGGAATTATTTGGTAATTATAAAGTTCTGTGTGAAGGTTAGCCATTTTATTATAAGTAATAATCAAAAATTAGTATTGACTGTTTATATATGCTAGACATCATGCAAAATGTAAATTATCTCCTTTAATATTGTTTAGAAAGAGTTATATGTGGTTGAAAGGTTTCTTCTTCTATTATACAGATAGGAAAACTGAAACATGAAGAAGGAAAGCCTTGTATCCCAGGACATATAGTTAGTGAGAAACAGACCTAAAGGTATAATTCAAGTCTGTCTGGCCTCAAGTCCTGATCTTGACCTTGGCCCCACATTACTTCCTATACGAACACTCACCAAGGCACATAGCAGGATCCTTAGTTAACATCCATCTTTCAACAAAGGCTTTAAGAAGACTGATTCTCATTCTAAGTTGTGGAGATATTAACCACTAAACTCAAGAAACACTTGGGAATTTGAAATGCATCAACTTCTTCCTCTCAGAACTTCCTGTATTTTCTCTCTGGAGAATTTACTTTTTTCCCTCTGGAGAATTTAGAATCACTATTAATTATTTACTTCGTCAAGTCAGTTAATAACATATTACTGTCCCTGTCCACTTCTAATTTGCCCTAAATTCACCAGCAAGAGGTAGTATCATATATCAAGCAGTTACTATTTACAGCCCTTTCATAGTTAATTCAGTATAACCCTAGAAGATGAATACGTTATTTCCAACTCATAGTTAGAAAAACTGAGGCTTAGAATGATTTATTTCACTTTTCCGGGATAGTGTAACTAGTAAGCGGTAGAACCAAAAGCCAATTTCTATTGTTTCAGTTCCACAATGTTATCTACCTAATTTAAAAAATCTCCAAAATAGGGCGCCTGGGTGGCTCAGTGGGTTAAGCCGCTGCCTTCGGCTCAGGTCATGATCTCAGAGTCCTGAGATCGAGTCCCACATTGGGCTCCCTGCTCAGCGGGGAGCCTGCTTCCCTCTCTCTCTCTCTCTCTGCCTGCCTCTCCATCTACTTGTGATTTCTCTCTGTCAAAT
>NW_026739492.1:566274-595425 GCF_022355385.1 Mustela nigripes
CAGCGGGGAGCCTGCTTCCCTCTCTCTCTCTCTCTCTCTGCCTGCCTCTCCATCTACTTGTGATTTCTCTCTGTCAAATAAATAAATAAAATCTTTAAAAAAAAAAAAAATCTCCAAAATAAAAAATTCCTGAAAAGTGTTGTACCATATTTGACTATAAAAAGAATAATAGGGGCCCTGGATGGCTCAGTGGGTTAAAGCCTCTGCCTTCGGCTCAGATCATGGTCCCAGGGTCCTGGAATCGAGCCCCAAATCAGGCTCTCTGCTCAGCGGGGAACCTGCTTCCCTTCCTCTCTCTACCTGCCTCTCTGCCTGCTTATGATCTCTGTCTGTCAAATGAATAAATAAAATCTTTAAAAAAAAAAAGAAGAAGAAGAAGAAGAAAAATACTAATCTTGGATTTCATATCATATTATGAGAGTTTTCTGAAAATTCAAGTACATGGAAGCCAGAACTTGATGAATCAATCAATAATTTAAGGCAATGGAAATTGAATGAGTTATTGAAGAGTACCTAATTCACCTTTTAAAAAATTTTTCATATGAAGAATCTGAGACAAATTAAGGATACAAATTTAGGTTTCTTAAATCCTAACTTATTTTTCTTGCATGGAATAGCTGATATTCTCACTTTTTGCAGAGTAATCCAAACAAAAGACATTGTTTTGCTTGCCTAATTGGTCTATATAATTACTTCAGTGAGCCTCCTTGTTTTCGAAGGGAGACCTGTCTAAGGAAATGAGGATGTTGAGAGATCATAACCAAATACATCCTTTTGACTCTACAGGATTTTCTCATACAAAGGCAAATCACAAAATGTAAATATTAATGATATCAGATTTTATTTTAAGCTTCCATTTTCCATACAGATTGAACCTGTCTCTCCATTTTGTTCCCAAACCAAGCAAGTAAATTAAGTGGGAAAGTGGTAAGACTCACTCTCTGCATCTATCAAATCTCTTTGGCAGCCAAAAATACGGTACTACTTTTTGCTTAATATTTCAGAATGAAAGATTAGTTTTAAATACTTCTATTGAGTTCTTCCTTCATTCCATGAAACTCCAGTGACCAGGGACCCAAAACAGAAATGTATTCCTATAGAACACATGGAAGTCTAACAATGTATGTGGAACTGCCCCATTATAATAACTTTTGCTCCTTCTTTCACCTTTGGTCTGCTTTCAGACTACTGGGCCACAGAAATGAGCACTTGTTTGCAACATATTTCCAGTCATCGCCAGAAATGTTTGACTATTTCTCTTTCCAGAGCACAGTTACCCTGGCAAAATGATCTCAGATGCCTTAGAAAAAGGTAAAGAGGAAGATATACATCCCTTTTTGTGGTGCTATCACAGACTATTCGAGGATACCTATTGATCCCTTCATTCAAAAAATTCAAGCTTTAGGTATTATTCACATATGGTGATTTGATGAGGAGTCATGACATTTATAACTGAATTGTGGTGATTCAACTCAGGCCTTTATTCACCAAATCTAAATTATTGATCATCATCATCAAAGTCTGCTTGGGCTAACATAACAAAATACTACAGAGAGGGAGGATTAAACAGACATTGATTTTTCCCACAGTCTTGGAGGCTGGAAGTCCAAGATCAAGGTAGCAACAGGGCTGGTTTTTGATGAGGCCTCTTTTCCCAGCTTGTACACTGTCCATCTCTTCTCACACTGTCCTCACATGGCCTCTCCTCTGTGCACACATTTCAGAAAGAGAACTCTCTCGTCCCTTCCTCTCCTTACAAGGACATCAGTTCTATAGTACCCCACCCTTATGATCTCAAGGAGTACCACTTGTTCTATTTCCCACTGTTCAAGACTTGAAAGTCTAGGTACAAGTCACATGAGTAACTAAACTTTTCAGATAACCTCAGGCTCACCCAGTTTCTGTCTGTAACCTCACAACAGACCCTGAACAAGAATTACCCCCTCAGAAATGCTCCCAAATTCCTGGCCCACTGAAACCATCTGAAATGATGAAGTGATTGCTGGTATTTTCAGCTACTAAACATTGGGGGGATTTTTTTTTTAATATCACAATGGTATCTGAAACATTGCAGCAACTTTAGATACCATATTATTATTCATGGATCAACTAATTGAACTACATAGAAAGCTAAGAAATAGAAGAATAGATATACAGATATTTTATATATAAAAGTAGAGGTGTTTCAGGGTAATGGGAAATTCAATGGTTTTCAATAAGTGTGCTGGGAAATTTATTCTTATGATTAAAAGGAATGTGTATTTCTACCTCACGCCATACCTGAACATTTATGTTCTATATGGGTTAAAGATGCAAATGTAAGAAGCAAAACTTGAAAAAAAAATTGTTTAATATTATTTTTAAAATCAGGACAGGGAAGGACTTTGAGAAGTATATGCACACATTTTTCATTCTGAGTTCAGCTTTCTCATTTCCGCATAATAACTTTGGTGGTAAATCCTTGATCCCAACTGCATTCACACCAGTATCCAGGTAGTAGGTCCTCCAATTCTGGTCATTTTGAAGTATTTAATCCACTGTACTAGATTTCTTTCTGATTAAAATATCTAGGTTAGTTGTTATTTCCTTCATTGAAGAATAAATAAAACGTCATAGCTGGCATTTATTCAATACATTTTAAATAAATGGAAGCATTAATATTGCTAAATACACTCACTGGATCCAATTACAAATTGAAAGAAAGATGAGGGCAAAAAATACCAATTTCATATCCAATCTGTGTTGTGACTTGACCTCTCAGCAAGGTAATGTGTAATGTCAGGGCCTTCAAAAATGACCTTTGTAATACAGTAATCAACCTCCAAAATTTCTATAGAGAAACTATAAAGAGAGAAGTCACTTTTGACTTATTACTTAAGTCCAGATCATAAAGTTTACAGAGGAGAAAGGCGTTCATATGTAAAACAACACATATTCCCAAAATGCTTAACATTTATTACAATTTTAAAAAAGTATACACAGAGAATTTAATTAAATGTAGGTAGACTCTGACAGTCTACTGTGATATGAAAGACTAAATGTGTATTTCAACTATCAGAAGAGTCATTTGATCTAGATGCACACAAGCATTGAACAATTTAAGTTTTCTGCCCAAAACTTCATTATGATATAGAAAATCAGCCATATGCTACCATCACAGTATAAAGCTAATAAAGTTCAATTCTCATAGATCTATCCTCAGCTATGAACATGTGCTGTGAAATTTCTAATTATTTAATTTGACAGGAAATTTATTTCTACTGTTAGATTAGTTTTTTTTTTTAACAATGTGAATTTTTAATTTTAAAATCACACTCTCTTGGACTAAGGATAATAATTTCTATTAGGTCATATTTTTATGTACCATGGAGATATCATACTCCACCAACAAAAACTTGAAGTAAAACCAAAATTTGTTGCTCACTGAAGAACCTTAGCACAGTATGATTATATAGATCAGAGATTAAACTTACACAATTCTCTTGCCCTCTAAGGGTAGTTAACATACTCCATTTAGATAAAGATTAATTTATATAGCTATTTCAGAATAAAGAGTCTAACTAACCCAAAGGATATCATTTTTAAGATGTCATCACTGATAATGGAAGCAGTCCTCGATTCTGTGAAAGAATGAATATCCTGTTCTGCATGAGCAGTACAGCCCTCTGTCAACTGAGGTAACATTTTTACTCCAAAGTTTCCACATGGCATTTTTTATTTCTGCATTTCTCAGGGTGTAGATTACAGGGTTCAGCATGGGAGTTATGAAGGTCAAAACTACAGTCATGAATTTGTCAATGGGAAAGGTAGAATTAGGCCTTGCATACAAGAAGATACAGGGAACAAAGAATAAAATGACCACAGTTATATGGGATGCACAGGTGTGGAAGGCTTTGTGTTTCCCATCCAAACCATGAGTCTTAAGGGAGTGTAATATGACCCCATAGGAAACTAGGAGAATGAAGAAGATGCCAGTGCAAATGGCTCCTCCATTAGCTATCATAGAAACTCCAATGAGGTAGGTATTGGTACAAGCAAGTTTCAGTAAGGGATACATATCACATACGAAGTTGTCAATGACATTGGGGCCACAGAAAGGGAGCTGATAAATAAAGAGAAACTGAACCATAGAGTGCAGAAAGCCTCCAGTCCAGGCCACCAGCAGCATAAGAACACATGTCCTCTGATTCATGATAATTAGATAATGAAGTGGTTTACAGATGGCTACATATCGGTCATAGGCCATCACCACCAGAAGAATGACTTCAGCACCAGCCAATAAGTGACCTAGAAAGATTTGAGTCATACAAGCCTGGAAGGAAATAGTTTTCTTCTCATAGAGCAAATCTACAATCATCTTGGGAGCAATGACAGTAGAATAGATGGCATCCATAAATGATAAATAAGCAAGAAAAAAGTACATGGGAGAATGCAGTGACCGGCTGGCCATAATGGTTACTATGATAAGCAGGTTGCCCACTATTGTCACAACATAGATGAGTAAGAATGGGACAAATAGCACTTTCTGCCCCTCAGGATCCTGTGTGAGCCCTAGAAGGACAAACTCTGTCACATTGTTTCTATTTCCCATATATTCTTTGGAAGGCATTGAACTCAGGCATCAGAGGCTGGAAATGAAATGGCCATAATGAATTTGAGAGGATCGCATGCTTTGTGTCAAAAACCATTGCCACACTCAACCACGTTTGCCCCACAGGGCCTCACACAGGGTGACTTTCTAGAGAATGAAAGTTTAGAATCACTACCCACAGTTTCTGTTTTCATTTCCACAAATTTCTTGCATCAACTACAAGGAGACCAGTTCTCTACCTGGGAGGTTCATGGCAGGTAGACATGACCTGTGACATGACCTACCGAAAAACAAGGAAGCAGCTTTCTCCAGAATCCTGCCTACAAATACTTCATTTTTTATTTTGTATGTAATTTCTTTTTTTGTTGAATGCTTTCTGGGTTTCTGACATTGACTGTGAAAACATGCTCATCTTTAATAACCTTGTTTACATAATAATATCTAGTCCATGGAGCATAAAGTGATTACCTGACATTTAGATAACTGCTTTCTGAGTGACTTCACTATGAGCTCCAAATATCAAAAAATATGTCACCTGCTGCAGTGAGAGACCCAGACATACTATGAGTGCCCCTTAAATATTTATTAAACTTTATTTAATCCAGCTGAATTTTGAACATGTAAGAAACCATCTAAGAAGAGGCCAGTACATTAAATTCTTCTCTGGGATGCCTGGGTGGTTCAGCCATTTAAGGATCTGCCTTCAGCCCAGGTCATGATCCCAGAGTCCTAGGATTGAGCCCCACAGCCAGCTCCTAACTTAGCAGGGAAACTGCTTCTCCCTCTCTCACTCCTCCTGCTTGTGCTCTCCCCCTTCTTTTCTCTCTCTCTCTAAAAAATAAATAGAATCTTAAAAAAAGAAAAAGAAAACGAAATTCTTTCCATTCATGAAAGTATACTTTGTTTGAAAATACAGACACACACACATACACACACACATAGAATAGGCATTTATTACAACAGAGGTTATAGAGGAGAAAAATGGATGGTACAAATTTAAGTAAATGGGTACTACCTAGACATTTTCCCTACTTTCCAAAATGGTTTAGAATTGGTTATTGCTAACTGTAATTCAATTCAGAATGCCAACATAAGGATTTTAGGCAGAATCATGGTATAGTAGCAAGAATCCCACACTAAAAATCTCAAAAAGTTAATTTTGTTCAGTCATCCTGGGAAAATAATGTCCCAACTCATGTTCTTATTGGAAAGGTTATAGCCTTTCCAGAGATATGAGTTTCTGAACTCTAGTCATGGAAAACCTTATCTTAAATGACATGCTAGTATTTACTTCTGGACCATCTTTATACTAACCTGGGTGAACTGGCATGTGTTAAAGGTTACTTGATTACTAAAGTGATGAATAGATTACACCAGATATTTCATTCATATTGTTAGCTCTTGATTTTCCGAGTCTGTGTGGAATACAAGACATTCCTTCTCACTTGAGAAAAACAAATTATCCATGAGTCCTACCAGATACAACCCAGGACCAATTGTACATGTAATATGTGCAACTTTGTTTTGGCAAAATTATTTTAGATGTGCTCCATTATAATATCTACATTTGTAAACCATCATTTGTGAAGGAAAGCTTATTCTATTCTTTCTGCTTCTAGACAATCCAAAGTGAGAATAAAAATGTAGCAAAGAGATAATAAAAGAAAATACAAAAGGCAGATAAGAACTAGCAAAGACCATAAACTGAATGAAATAGGCTTTGAATTGATTGAGTTTGGTTTGGGAAAACTGATTTGGAAGTAGAAGAATTTCAGATTTCCAGAACTTTCAATCCAGAGTTAGACCAGAGGGTGACCTAGCATCAGTACCAGGACTCACTGCTCAGACTTTTTACATTTCCAGAAAACCAAATTCTGAACCTTAAGATATATCAGAAGAGACCAACTGCTTAAAGGACTTCCATCTTTGGGACTTCCAGCAGGTTATTCACATACATACATAATTAAATATCCCCACTCACAGTTATGAAGCTATGTCTGCATTTATAATGGCAAATACTCACAATGCATAGGGGTCATCTGAGCATTCATGAGATAATTTCCAGTATGAGGGTCCAACACCTTGCCCTGTAGCACCCAATTGTTTATAGCTGTGTTTTCCCCAGTCCTCTGTTAGATCTGCCAGAAGAGTAAACATATCTTTTTAACAATGGTATCACCAGAATCTATATGTGTGCCATATAATATGATATAATATAAAATGCATTTTAGTCAATAAAAAGTTGACTATTAAAAATGTGCTTATGAACATAATGATTAGGCTAGACTATTGAAAACTAATGATTTGCTTCAGAATGATACAAAATTCTATATTTAACCATTATAGTATTTTATTAAAAATAAATATATCTGCTTCCAACATTCGTGAGATACTTCAAATTTCTTTTAACACATTCAGTGAGAACAAATAAATCACTAAGGAATGTTCCAAAAACTTTAATCTATAGCAGAGAATTAAAATAAGATAAATTAAGAGCTATACTACACCAAATTCAACATGAGACAGAAAAACAACCCAGGTGTGTGTATGCAAGGTGTAAAACACGGGGAAAGACTTTCAGATCAGCAGGATAATAGAAATTGTGCCCTTTGAAATTGTAAATTTCAGTCCAGAACTTTTTGAAACGATGATCACAATACTTATCTGAATGTCTCTATTTAATAGTCTGTATAGTAAAATCCGTTCCCCACATAAACAAGTGCATTTTTTTAATGATTGAGCAGTGACCATAAAAATGAAGCACCAGGGACGCCTGGGTGGCTCAGTTGGTTGAGCGGCTGCCTTCAGCTCAGATCATGATCCCAGGGTCCTGGGATCGAGTCCCACATTGGGCTCCTTGCTCGGTAGGGAGCCTGATTTCCTCTGCCTGCCTCTCTGTCTGCCTGTGCTCGCTCGCTCTCTCTCCCTCTGTCTCTGACAAATAAATAAATAAAATCTTAAAAAAAAAAAAAATGAAGCACCAAAAATTTTGAGGTCCTAATAAATACCTAATCAGATAAAAAATGAAGATATATTGTATGGGGTGCTTGGATGGATCAGTTAAGCATCTGCCTTCAGCTCAGGTGATCATCCCAGGAGGGCCTCCCTGCTCAGTGGGTAACCTACTTCCTTTCCCTCAACCATTCCCCCAAGTCCCTCACCCCTCCTTCCCTACCCTCAGGCTTGCCCTCTTTTGTTCATCCATGGGTGCTTGTGGGCTTATGTACTCTCTCTCAAATAAACAAATAAAATCTTTTAAAAATTCTTTAAATTTTAAAAAGATACATCTTAAAAAGCTATCACATTTTCCAAATGAGTTACTTTATAGTGAAGGAAAAATGCTACCTCTAAAACCTGAATGGGGTTGAACAGATTCTGGGGACAAGCACAGATAACAACAATCAGAGAGTGTAGATTGCCTAGCCCAAACATAGTCTTTGTGAGTTTTGTTTTGTTTTGTTTTATAATTTTGCAGGAGTGGCTCTGGATGCCAATAGTGTACTTTATGAGAACTCAGGTTCTATATTCTGTCCTGGAATCTAAGCCTCAGAATCCATACCTTACCAACAGTGTGACCTTGGGTAAATTACTCACATCATCTGCATAATGAAACATAATGGCATCTAACACATAGAACGGTTTTAAAGATTAAATATAATAATGCAAATAAAAGGGGCACCTGGGTGACTCAGTGGGTTAAAGCCTCTGCCTTCGGCTCAGGTCATGATCCCAGGGTCCTGGGATCGAGCCCCGCATCTGGCTCTCTGCTCAGCCAGGAGCCTGCTTTGCTTCCTCTCTCTGTCTGCCTCTCTGCCTACTTGTGATCTGTCTGTCAAATAAAAATCAAATCTTTAAAAAAACTTTTAAATAATGCAAATAAAGCTCTCCAGAAACTACCTGACAGGTAATAGTCACTAAATACATTCAAGATATTATTGACCCTTATTTGTTTCCCCATGTAACTTTAGTGCCACTTTACAAGAGTTTCCCCAAAGTCCACTATCTTATTTCATAACACAAAGGAGCACTCCCTGAGGGATGAATGGATTGACTGGGTCATTATCATATACAATTACAGATGTTCTTTCTTCACAATTCACATCACTGTGTGCAAATGTCCTCTTTCTCCACATCTCATTCACCTCTTTGCACTGAATCATTAAATCTAAATTCAGCCAAAGGGGGTCTTCATTTTATAAATAAGAGGTCAACTGAGTACAAAATTCAGTATGTCCGTTTTGCTCAGAATATTTTAAGACCCTAAAAATAAGGAAATATCCATATAATTAACCCATAGGCAAAAACTGATACTGGCATTTTCTGTAGATTTAATATTTAGTAAAATTCATGAATTCCATTTTCACAGACACTAAAATTCATTTTCTAATAAGGTGTACGTATTATAGGTCAATGAGTCTAACAAGTAACTAAATTTCTCTGACCTCAACTTTCCACATTTTAAGTTTTAAGTTTCCCTTTGTAATAAAGGTTGCTAACTTAAATATTAAACTGTAATCTTACATATACACACAAGAATAGAAAGCAGAGATTCAAACTGTCATTTGTACACCAATGTTCATAGCAGCATTATTCACAATAGCCAAAAGGTAGAAACAATCCAAATGTCCAAAAGCTAATGAATGCATGCAGTGTGGTATATATACATGGTAGAGTATTATTCGGCCTTGAAAAGGAAAGAAAGTCTGATACATGCTATAACATGGATAAAGCTTGAAGACACTATGCTTGGTGCAATAAGGTCAATATAGTCATAAATAAGCAGTCATATTCACAGTACAGCAATGTATACCAAGGGCCAGGGGAAGGAGAAAATGAAGTGTTATTGTTTAATGGGTACAGAGTTTCAGTTTGGGATGATGATAAAAGTTTTGGAGATGGATGGTGGTGAGGAATACACAACAATTTATTACGTATATTTTACTTCAATAAAAAAAATGCCAATATGTCTACATGGGCCAAAACACTTAAAGATACTAGACACAAGGTAATAATTTATAAAGGACTATAATAATCCTTACTATTATCCAATATATTAAGACACAAAATAAATAATCCTTGGATTCTTTAAATTATAAAAGCAATCTTAAAAAGTTATTTTGAAGACCATATATATGACAAGCTGTACTGTTTTGATGTGATTTATTTCTCTTAATATATATTTAATTCTAATATAAAATGTTGGAGAAAATTACTGACACTGTACTTATTATAATAATATTTTATAAAACAGAGAAAATGCATGTACTTACTATCTTTTTCTTGGAGCATCTGGCTGAAAATATTTTAGATCAAATGGTAAACCTGTTGCTTAAGAAAGACACATAATTTACGACAAGTAAGTCTATTTTGCCCTGTTCCCATAGCAGTGAAGAGTTTTTCTGAGTATGTCACCTGGATTTTCTCTTTCTTTTTTGGTCGCTTGTTCCAAATCCACACTTCTACAATTCTATCTTTGATCCTAGGAAATAACGGCTTCTTTAGAAGAAGGTAAATCAGGATTGCCACCACATCAACCCTGGTGTGCTGCAGAAAAAAATATCAGGACAAGCTTTGTCACTGCAGCCAGAAATGCTTTGTCACGTAAGGATTTCTCTCTCTCTGCCTGCACAAAGCATGACCATCTTCAACTTACAAAAACATTTAAGTTTGGATTATGGAATTATCCAGAGTTGACTTCAAGAATATACAGTTGAGATGACCGATGAATCATTGAATTTGAAAGTCATCATTGACATTATGTACCAAAAATCAAATTCAAAACTTCATTGTTATGTGTAACTGACCACGTTAATTGAATAAGCCTTTAATAGTATTTTTTTGTCCATAATGCAGACATCTGGGTAATCAAAGAAATGGATATTTTGGATTGTTTGGGATATTTCTGAAGCATTCCTATGACTGTTTTAATAGGGTCTATGACCACTAAAGTAATGGTTTCTTTTCTCTTCTTGACAGAAACATCAATCCCCAAGGAGAAGCCTCCTCCCAGGTAAGGAAAGACATGATTGGGCACTAAATCAACAATGAACAAAACATTACTTGGCTGAATTGTTAAAACAGTTTGTCCCCAAGGCTGTTTGTTCAAAATTAAATGCACCGGGGATTCATGCTCTTGAGAACTGAGACTTTCCACATAATCCATATTTTCAGAGGCTTCTCCTGGCCAGTCACTTCAGAAGAATTAAGTGGGGAAAAAACATCAATCTAACAGCAAGGACCATGTCACTTATTAATAGCAAACATATAAGGTTGCATAAATAAGAATTCTTTATTTTCAATTATTCAGCACATATATGAAATTCTCAAGCTGAAGAGGCCACTGGAGTGAAGTAAAAACTTGAGTCTTTGTGTATAAAAGACATACTTAATAAGAATGGCACAATATTATTGGTAATCAATACACTAAAAGTTTCCATTTAACTCTGATGGTGTAACACCCACACGCAAAATTCCAGCTCAGAAGTTTTGCCCAAAATAAGAGAATTTTTCTCACAAAGAAATACAAAACTGGTGATTAGGATGTGTGATTTGCAAGTCACTATTGTAAATTAATATTAGAAAAAAAATAAAGACTAAAAATCCAGAAATATTTGACACTTGCTATTCAGATGTCTTTTATAAAATAATGTCAGGTCCTTAAACCTGAATCTCTCTACAAATGCTCTAAAAAACATACTATTAATTTATATTTTTATTATTTTATGTTGGTAACCATACGATACATTATAAGGTTTTGATGTAATGTTCCAAGATTCATTGTTTACATTTTATATCCAGTGCTCCCTACAATATGTGCCCTACTTAATACCCACCACAGACTCACCCATACCTCCACCCCCTTCCCCTCTGAAAGCCTCAGATTGTTTCCCTGAGTCCATAGTTTCTCATGGTTTGTCTCCCCCTCTGAGTTCCCCTCTTCAGATTTTGTTTGGTTTGGTTTTTGTTTTTATTTTGTTTGTTTGTTTGGTTTTGGCTTTGGTGTGTTTTGTTTTGTTTTGTTTTGTTGACAAAGAGAGAGCAAGAGACCATAAACAGGGGAAGCAGTAGAGGGAGAGGGAGAAGCAGACTCCCCTGTGAGGAGGGAGCCTTATTCCAGAGGATGGATCCCAGGATTCTGGGATCATGACTTGAGCCGAAGGCAGATGCCTAACCAACTGAGCCATCCAGGTGCCCCCATACTATTTCCTTATTGAGGTTTGTTGATATGGAAGTTTCTGTCTCTTTATTGATATTTCCATTTTATTCATGACCTTGACCTTTCCTTTATCTTCCTTTTCTTGACCATTGCCACTTTTTTCTTTACTTCTTTGAGCATATCTAAGTCAGCATGTTCAAGTCCTTGTCCAGGCATCAGAGCTTTTTAGGGACAATTTTTGCTGGCTTATTTTTTTTTTTCCTTTGAATGGACCACACTTTCCTGGTTTTTTGTATGTTTCCATGTTTTATGCTGAAAACTAGACACTCAAATCTAATAATGTGATAACTCTGTAAATTAGATTCTTTTCTCTTCCCCAGCTTTGCAGATTTGGGTTTTCTTTTGGGTTTGCTGACAGGGTATTTTTTGTTTTGTTTTGTTATTATTATTATTTTTTATTGTTGTAGGTTATCTCTGTGTTAAGGATTGGCCTAAGGTATAAGCTCAATGTGCTTTTAGGTCTTTTCTAAGCCTGTTGCCTCCCCTGGGCATGCATGCCGAATTCTCCAACTTTTCTAGCATATGTTGTTCTTTTTGAATGTCCTCTTCTTCAAAATCTGGCTCCTAAAAACAGAGAGAGAGAGAGAAATGAAGGGGGCGGGGAATCACCACCTCTCTTTAAGAAAGATATTTTTAACCAGGAAATACCACAGGCATTCCCACTGAAGCTAAGAATAAGTCAAGGTGTCCTTTATTCATTTATTATCCCATGTTCCCTACGTTAAGTATTACAATAGTATAATAAGGGAAAATGTAATACAAAATATTAGAAAGAAAATATTGGAAAAATCATCAAAATATTAGCATCATCTATCTAGCAAAACCAGAAGAATTAACTGAAATCTCAGTTTAAATGAGAAAGGTCAGTAAAGTGACTGAAATTAACATTTAACAGATAAATATTCTTAGTTAACTTTCTTAAATAGTAGCCATATTTAGAAAATAAAATGTAGAAAATGTATCTTTCATTAATGTAACCCAAATTACAAAAAAATGGAAATCAACTAAAAAAGGTGAAACATAGAAGATTTACTGAAGACCTAAATAAAAACAGAGATTTTCATGTTCCCAGATAGATGATTCAATGTGATCGAGATATCTGCTCTTTTCCAAATTAATTAGATGTTAAATATATTGTCAGACAAAACTTTCATACATTTCTAGGACCTCTGACCTTGTCTAATACTCATATGGGTAGTAATTATTTGAAACGGAAAATGTTGTTTTTAATAAGAGTATTGGGTGGGAGGCTTCTTCTCAGACATCAAAATCTACTTTTGTGACCTAAAATAATGGGGTATTGTTTAGGAAAAAGCAACCAATCAAAGGAAATAGATACACAGGTATTTGGATATATAATAAACATATAATATCAAATTAGGGAAGTAGGTTGATTTTTTTAGTTTGATGACAATATTAGATTTAAAGCAACAAAAATCCATTTGAAAAGTACATTTAGGGGCACCTGGGTGGCTCAGTGGGTTAAGCCTCTACCTTCAGCTCAGGTCATGATCTCAGGGTCCTGGGATAGAGCGCCACGGGGGCTCTCTGCTCAGCGGGGAACTTGCTTCCCTCTCTCTCTCTGCCTGCCTCTCTGCCCATTTGTGATCTCTCTCTGTGTCAAATAAATAAAAATCTTTAAAAAACAGTAGATTTAAATTCTTAACACATAAGCATACATGCACACACACTTTCTCTTTTTCTCTAAAAACTCCCACACACATACATGTTTATTTATACTCAAAGCTTTAAATATAAACAAATAGAATTACTTATGGATTGTTATATAAGCTGGAAGTAAAAATGCAGCAACTCTGATGAATGTGATTGACAACTTTGAAAGAAAAACTGCAACCTTTCACACTGCAAAAACACTATCTAGAAAAAACATTCAAGTTTTGCACTATAAAAAAAATCTCTTTTAGGTCATTAAAACACTGGGAACATGTCATAATGTTAAAGTACGTGAAGAGCCACTTCATAAAAGAAATGCCAATGGTCAAATACAGCACTGCTAACAAAATGAACATAAATGGTTGACTTACAGTGAGACATAATTTGGCTTATTGAATAGAAATTACAAATATGTGTAAAAATCTATTTTCATTAAGTATGTGGGGAGGAGCAACAAAAATATACAGAAAAATACTCATTAAAAGATATTTTAAAATTCTATAAAATTTTTCCAAGTTTTAAGAGTACTGAAGACCTAAATGAGTGCAGCATGATGTTATATTCAGAACAGGAGGATTCAGTTGTCATTAGCATCCGTGTAATTCCAACATAAAAATGCTAACATCTTTTTTTAAATTCCAGTAAAATTGACACAGCATTCTATTGGTTTCAAGTGTACAGGAGAGTGATTTGGCTATTCTATACATTCCTCAGCTCATCACAGAAAGTGTAATCTTAATCCCCTTCACCGACTTCACTCATCCTCCCACCCCTTCCCTTCTTGTTACCACCAGTTTGGTCTCTACAGTGAAGAGGTTTTGTTTGTCTCTCTCTCTCTCTCTTTTTTTTTTTCCTTTCTTCTTGTTTTCTTCTTAAATTCCACATATCAGTGAAATCATATGGTATTTGTCTTTCTCTGACTGACATTTTTCACTTGGCATTATACCCTCTAGTTCCATCCATGTCACTGCAAATGGCAAGAGCTCATTATTTTCTAAGGCTGAATGATATTCCTGTGTGTGTATGTGCGTGTGTCCACACAACTTCTTTACCCAGTTATTGCTTCCATAATTTGTCTATTGCAAATAATGCTTCAATAAACATAGGGGTTTATGTATCCCTTTGAATTAGTGTTTTTGTAATGGGGGATGGGTGGGTAAAATACCCAGTAGAGTGATTTCTGGATCACAGGGTAGTTCTACTTTTAATTTTTTTTTAAGATTTTATTTATTTATTTGACAGCCAGAGATCACAAGTAGGCAGAGAAGCAGGCAGAGAGAGGAAGAAGCAGGCTCCTGCTGAGCCAAGACCCCAATGCTGGGCTTGATCGCAAGCCCCTGGGATCATGACCTGAGCCAAAGGCAGAGCTTTAACCCATTGAGCCACCCAGGTGCCGTACTTTGAACTTTTTGAGTACTATACTACTTTCCACAGCAGCTGCACCAATTTTCATTCCCAGCTGCACAGAGGTTCCTTTTTCTCTACATCCAACACTTGTTGTTTCTTGTACTTCTGGTTTTAGCCATTCTGACAGGTGTGAGGTGATATGTCTCTTGCCCATTGTTATTTGGATTATTTAGTTTTGGGGTGTTATATCAGTTCTTTATATGTTTTGAACACTAAGTCTTTGTTGAATATGTCACTTACAAATATCTTCTCCCATTCAGTAGGGGTTGCCATTTAGTTTTGCTGATTATTTCCTTCACTGTGCAGAAGGTGTTTTTTATTATTATTATTTTGATGTAGTCCCAGTAGTTTATTTTTGCTTTTCCTTCCCTTGCCTCAGGAGACATATCTTAAAAAATGTTGCTGTAGACAATGTCAGAGAAATCATTGCCTTTGCTCTCTTCTAGGGTTTTTATGGTATCATGCTCACATTTAGGTCTTTAATCCACTTTGAGTTTATTTTTGTGTACAGTGTAATAAAGTGGTCCGGTTTCATTCTTTTGGATGTAGCTGTCTAGTTTTCCCAACAACATTTTTTGGAGAAACTGTCTTTTTTCCATTGCATATTCTTTCCCCGTTTGTCAAGGATTAGTTGGCCATATAATTGTGGGTTTATTTCTAGGTTCTCTATTCCATTCTATTGAAGTCTGTGTCTATTTTTGGGTCAATACCATACTGTTTTCATTGCCACAACATTGTAGTGTATCTTGAAGTCAAGGATTGTGATACGTAGTATCACCCTCGACTCGCAAGGAGGACAAGAAGCCCCAGTTCAGATGTATCTTCTCTCTCTTTATTGCCACAAGTCTACACACTTATATATGTTTACATGACCAATCATTGAGCAGTGTAGAGGAGGGAGCGAATTAGGCTGCGCACCTAAACGAACAACTTTGCTAGCAACCAATGCTGTTTACTTCCTCTTTGGGCGTTCTGCTTAGTCTCATGAGGCAACCCTAACCTGGCAACTAGCAAGGCGCCATCTTTTAATGGCGGAGGCTGCCCTGGCCAGGGGCCTCCCTCCGACATCTCCCCCTTTTTTCTTTTATGGCAGGGATCGTGCCTGTCTTAGGTTGTCAGTGGTGGGGAATAGCCTTACCCGTCATCAGACGGCAGATATCAATGATCTGCGTCCTGTCTTAGGTTGGTATATTTCCCCCACCAATCTTACCCGTCATTGACTACCGATCCAGCATACTTAGTCACGCTTGGGGGAATGTTCCAGACTCGATGGCTAACAAGACCTGCACCATGGCTTGCTGTTGCCTATGTTGCTGTCGCCTCCAAATTTGCAGTTTCCTTACTAGTAGAATCAAGCCCACTACGAGGATTGTCATCAGACCAATTACGCTAGCCCATTGTTTTGTAAAGGTTAACACATCTTGCAATGTTTTGATTATCTCTGGGAGGGTTGCAAGTTCAACTCTGGTGTTATTTATCCTTGTTATGCCTAGTAGTAGGTGCTGAGTATAGTTTTGGAATTCTGTGGACCAATTCCCCCACAAGTATTGGGAGAGTGGTGGGGAGACATTCTGTAAGTCACTCATATTAGTATAGGCTATGGGAGTTACACAAATTGCTGGGAAGGGTGCTATACATCCCAGTCCCAATAGGGCCCCCAATATGTCCACTTGTTCTTGAACCAAATCCACTCTCTGGTTGACTATCAGGATTTCTGCTTGCAGATGTGCATTGATCTGAGTCTGTGTTTGAAGGGAAGCCGCCGTTCCTTCTGCAAGGGTGGGTGGGTATAGTTGCAGCAAGCGAGACTGCTGCTGCCGTGGCAGCTGCTGTAGATATAGCCAATGCTGTCACAACGGCGGCTGTGATACCAAAATCTCTCTTCTTTCTGGATAGCACCACAGGTAACTTGTCCTCTGGAATGGAAACTGGGATAAGAACATGGGTAGGGATACGCATAATCACAACCAGCTTGAAGGCCGTGACATTCCAGCACTGGGAAAGATAGCAATTCTTAGTGCAATTCAAAGTATCATTCAGCTCGCTAGCATTTGTTACGAGGAAAAGGAGCGGTGGTGAGACACATATGGGAGTGGGCTGATAAGTAATATTATTGGGACAAGACACATTAACTGTTGTCTCAAAGGTACTAGAGTCATTTTGTTTATAAGAACAGTTGAGGAATTTACCACCATTTAACATGGACACTGCTGAGATATCAGTACATGCTCCTAGGAAGTTACAGACCTGCCATGCATCAAAGGGAGAGGAGGGATTGCCTTGCTTAGGATTTTGAAAGGAATAATTGTACCCTGTAAAGGTATTATTTTTATAAGTAGGAAAGCATGGAGTGAATGTAAAGCTATGCATTTCATTGATGTAAACTGAGCACAAGGTACTCTGACATCCAGACCACTCTGGTGGCCATACCCTGTTATTGGTGCACCTGGGCAACTTAAAAGGTTGATATGGCCCTGAGGCATTAATAAGTTTCACAGAGGCCAAACCCTGGATCACAGGTGGTCCCATTGAGATATGTTTAGCAAACCTTCATCTAGGAACCATGGAGCCACCTTTTCCACTGTATTCAAAAAGGCCAAATCCACTCTCTGGTTGACTATCAGGAGCAGTTTTTGCTTTTAGTGGAGCTCCACTGGCTTTCAGCAGGTCTTTTAAAGACCCTTCCAACCGCACTTTAGATACGTCAGATCCCATTATGAACACACAGACAACAGACACGGACGTTAAAGACACTAACTAACACATTAACTTTTTACACGCATATACTTCAGTCAACCTTTACTCCTCGCTTTACCGCGGAATTCCCACTTTTGAATGTGGCTAATGTCCCCGCTTTCCTGCGGATTACCTTGCAAGATTCCTTTATTTAGTTCCCGGGTTTCGGCACCATTTATCACCCTGGACCCGCAAGGACGACAAGAAGCCCCAGTTCAGATGTATCTTCTCTCTCTTTATTGCCACAAGTCTACACACTTATATACATTTACATGACCAATCAGCGAGCAGGGTACAGGAGGGAGCGAATCAGGCTGCGCACCTAAATGAACAACTTTGCTAGCCACCAATGCTGTTTAATTCCTTTTTGGGCATTCCACTTAGTCTCACGAGGCAACGCTAACCTGGCAACTAGCCAGGCGCCATCTTTTAATGGCAGAGGCCGCCCTGGCCAGGGGCCTGCCTCCAACAACGTAGTTTTGTTTTTCTTTTTCAACATTGCTTTGGCTATATGAGGTGTTCTGTGGTTCCACACAAATTGTAGGATTCTTCATTCTACACTGTGAAAAATGTTGATATTTTGATAGGGATTGTATTAATTCTGTAGATTGTTTTGGGTAGTATAGACATTTTAACAATATTTGATCTTCCAATCCATAAGCATAGTATTTCTTTCCATTTCTTTGTGTTATTTTGAATGTCTTCATTAAAGTTTTATAGTTTTCAGAGTACAGGTCTTTCACCTCTTTCATTAAGTTTTTTCCTAGGTACCTTAATATTTTTGGTGTAATTTTAAATAGAAACATTTTCTTAATTTCTCTATCTATTGCTTCATTATTAGCATGTAAAATACAACATATTTCTGCAATGATTTTGTATCCTGTGACCTTACTGAATTAGTTGATCAGTTTTAGTAGCTTTTTGGTGGAGCCTTGAGGGTTTTCTGTATAGAGTATCATGTCATCTACAAATACTGAAGGTTTTACTTCTTCCTTTCCAAATTAGATGACTTTTATTTCTTTTTCTTGTCCAATTGCCAAGACTAGTATTTCTAGTATATGTTACATAAAAGTGGTGAGAGTGGACATCCTTATTTTGTTCCTGATCTTAAGGGAAAAGCTCTCAGTTTGAGTATTATATTAACTATAGGTTTTCCATATACAGCTTCCATTATGTTGAGGTATGTTCCCTCTAAACCTACTTTGTTGAGAATTTTTATCATGGATGGATGTTGTACTTTGTAAAATGTTTTTTATGCATCTATGAAAGTGATTATGTAGTTTTTTATTTTTTCTCCTGAGGATGTGATGTATCATATTAATTGATTTATAAATATCAAACCATTTTTGCAATTCAGGAGTAAATACCTCTTGATGCTGGTGAATGACTTTTTTAATGTATTGTTAGATTCAGTTTACTAATATTTTGTTAAGGATTTTTGCCATCTATGTTTATTAGTCATATTGGCCTATAGTTCCCTTTCTTGTGGTATCTCCATCTGGTTTTGGTATGAGGGTAACGCTAGCCTCAGGGAATGAACTGAGAAGTTTTCCTTCATGTTCTATTTTTTTTTTCTATTTTTTAGTTTGAGAAGAATAGACATTAACTCTTCTTTAAATGTTTGGTAGAAAAAAAAATAAATGTTTGGTAGAATTCACCTGTGAAATCATCTGGTTCTGGACTTTTTTGGGAATATTTTTTTTAAAGATTTTATTTATTTATTTGACAGACAGAGATCACAAGTAGGCAGAGAGGCAGGCAGAGAGAGAGGAGGAAGCAGGCTCCTCGCTGAGAAGAGAGCTCAATGTGGTGCTCGATCTCAGGACTCTGGGATCATGACCTGAGCCGAAGGCAGAGGCTTTAACCCACTGAGCCACCCAGGCGCCCTTTTGGGAATTTTTTGATTACAGATTCAATTTCATTGCTGATAGCATGTCTGTTCAAATTTTCTATTATTTTCTGACTCAACTTTGAGAGGTTATTTGTTCCCAGGAATTTATCCACTTTTTCTACGTTGTCTAACATATTGACTTGATTTTTCATAATATTCTCTAATCCTCTGTATTTCTGTGGTGCTTGTTGTTATTATCCTCTTTTATTTCTGATTGTGTTTGTATGAATCCTCCCCCCACCTCTCTCTCTCTCCCTCTCTCTCTTTTTATGAGTCTGGCTAAAGGCTTATCAATTTTGTTGAACTTTTCAAAGAATGAGCTCCTGCTTTTACTGATCTGTTTTATTGTTTTGTTATGTGTGTTTATAATAGTTTTTGTTTTTATTAACTTTTTTTATTTTAACTCCAATATACTTAACACACACTGTTATATTAGTTCCAGATGTACTATATAGTTATTCAACAATTCTATACATCATTACTCAGTGCTCATGATGACAAGTGTATTCTTAAACTCTTTCACCTACTTCAGCCATTCCCCCAACCACCTTCCTCTGACAAACTTTATTTTAAATGAGTACCCTCAGTTAATTTTATTTTTTTTCAACAAGAACATTTTGCTTGAAGCATACTTGAGAATACATGGTTCTAAAAGATATATCTATATGTATGTGTGTGTGTACATATGTGTATATATATATATATATATATATGTGTGTGTGTGTGTGTGTGTGTGTATGATATACGTTATATAATTAAAATTATATATGTAATTCCTCCCAAGAAAAAATAGAATACACATTTACTTCAAGTACATACAGAAAAACTCCTTGGCTAAAACACATAAGGAGGAGCACCTGGGTGGCTCAGTAGGTGAAGCCTCTGCTTCTGGCTCAGGTCATGATCTCAGGGTCCTGGGACTGAGCTGCCCATTGAGCTCTCTGCCCAGCAGGGAACCTGCTTCTCCCTCTCTCTCTGCCTGCCTCTCTGTATACTTGTGATCTCTCCCACCTCTGTGTCAAGTAAATAAATAAAATCTTTAAAACACATAAAGAGAGACATAATAAATATTACAAATTTAAGAAGACTGAATCATACCATATTTCTGCTCTAATCTTTATTATTTCCTTCCTTCTCCTTGTTTTGGGTTTTGTTTCTTTTTCTTTTTCTAACTCTTCTCAGAGATTATAAAATTTAAAAGTGAATTGCATATATTATTCAGCATGCGTGAAAAAATACTTAACAAAAATTTAAAATAAGAAAAGGTCTAAGTCTTTTTTTTTTTTTTTTTTAGTTAGAAAACTCTTATAAGGCATAGATAATGTTCCATATTACAATGAAAGAAATTCCATTTTATTCCTAGGTTGCCATGTTCCAGGGTGGACTGCAGATGGAAAAACCTGTTATTGGTATTTTTACATAACAGTGAAAAACAAAATTTGTTTATATTAAAGCAAATCATTACTAAGTTTGTAAGTACAAAGTATTTCAGTTGAATACAACTTTGGGGGAACACACTATTATGCAAAATAATGCATTTCTTTACCCTGATCTTCAGTATCATGCAGACAAAATAAGCAGTTCTATCTACTCTTTGAAGAATGGTAATAACGTAAAAAAAGCTAATAAGGAACACCATGAAAATGTTTATAACTTGGATTAGTATGGTTTTCTGTGCTCAAGTAAAGAATTAGAATGTTTTTATTATTAGCTGTCCCATACATTTTCATCCCAACCTGTGAAAACATCCAAATTCCACTTAACAAAATTATTCATCGACAGTGTCTAAAACAAACACAATATCATCTTCCATATAAATGGTATTGAAGTGTAAAAGCATAAGCATTAACCTGAGGAACAGAAATAATCTTAAAGACAGGATGCATAACACAGCTACAGAAAGTTGCCATGCTGATAGAACATGCTGATAGAATAATGAACATTAAAATTTAGAAGGCACTCCTTTGGCCCTAGTAATTTGTTCTAAGTATTAGCCAAATTGCTTTCTCATTAATTTGGGTGATAGCAAATTTTCAAAGGCAGTTTGTTTTTCACATTTTAAATTTAAAAAAAAAAAAAAAACTCTTGTTTCTGAATTCTCATTTCAGTATGTCAAGATAAATAAGACTACAAAGTGAAATTAATTTTATTTTTAACTTACAATAGGACAAGTACATGTGCCTTTTTTTATACCTGTGCCTTTTATTCATCCTCCAGAATTTACTGATTAGATTGATTCTTACCTCAAAAGACAGTTTATTCTACTTTTTGACATCTTTGTATAAATTTTTAAAAAATATATCTCTAGAGAACCCATTGAATTGCTTAAATGTATTATTAGAATTTATTACCTTTTTCTTGCTTTATAATTAATGTGTGTTCACTGTAGGTGACACATTCTTATTCTTTCTTTGGTTAAATTTTACACCAGAATTTTTTCATAGCATTTTTCATCTCTGAATTTCTCAAAGTGTATATTAAAGGATTTAACATGGGGGTAATCACTGTATAAACCAGAGTTACGGATTTATCAATGGGAAAGTTGGAAACAGGTCTAACATACATGAAAATGCAGGGAACAAAAAAGAGGACAACCACTGTGGTGTGGGAACTGCAAGTAGACAAGGCTTTGCGCCTCCCTTCAAGACTGTGGCTTTTAAGAGAATTGAGAATGACTCCATAGGAGATGAGCAGAAAGATAAAGATGACCATACAGATTGCTCCACCATTGGCAACCACAGTGAGGCCTATCAAATAAGTGTCAGTACAGGCAATTTCTAATAATGGGTACATGTCACAGATGAAGTGATTGATGACATTAGGGCCACAAAATGGGAGGCCATACACAAAAAGAAGCTGAACCATAGAATGCACAAGACCTCCAATCCAGGCTGCCACTAACAGCAGGATGCAAACCTGTCGATTCATAACAGTCAAGTAATGCAGTGGCCTACAGATGGCCACATAGCGATCAAAGGCCATCACCACCAGAAGGAAGACCTCAGAACCCCCAAAGAGGTGTTCTAGAAAGAGCTGGCCCATGCAAGCTTGGAAGGAAATGGTTTTTCTGTCCCAGAGTAAGTCTATAATCAATTTGGGTGAGATGACAGTGGAATAAACAGCATCCATAAGTGACAGATAGGCGAGGAAAAAGTACATGGGGGAGTCCAGAGAGGGGCTGCCAAAAACAGTCACCACAATGAGTAGGTTGCCCACCATTGTCACAATGTAGATGAGGAAAATCATGACAAATAATGTTTTTTGTCCCTCAGGATCCTGAGTGAGGCCAAGAAGGACAAATTCTGTCACATTATTATTATTTCCCATGTACTCTTTCTATAAGGCCTGTTTCAGGAATGAGAGCTCAGGAGAACAAGACCTGTAATGAAATCATGAACATGACCATAAATATGTCCATTGTTAAGAGCACATCTTCACTGTTATGTCGTTTTCTATAGCAGTTCACACACAATAAATATTTAATGATATTTATTGAGTTCTTCCTCCAAAAAGTCTTTCCTTGACAACCCGATTTTTCTTCAGATGATATTTTTGGCTGGAAAGTAAGTTCTTTCTCTAAGTTTTAAAGGAGCATCTACAGAAAAGAATAATCAAAAGCCCAAATATAGTAATAGATTTACATTGTATATCTATATTAATTGAATTTATATTTATTTATATTATATTTTTATTTATATTATTTTATGTATAATACATACTATTGAAACTCTGTCAGTTTTCGGCACAGAAATCAGCAGTCAAAACCAAGGACATGATTCCTGCTCTCCAGAAATTTACTTTTGGTAATGGCAATAAACTACACAAATCAGCATAGAGTCAGTCCTTTGAGGCAGTAGTATTTGCAGTAAGTACCTTTAAAATATGATTTATCTAGCACCAAAAGTAGCATCTTCTTAATAATTCACTTAATACTACAGTATCCCATTACTAGATGTTCAGATTAGACTAGATCCCATTACTAGATGTTCAGACTAGACTTTGACATAACAACTAGACTGAAGTGTATCCAACAACTACAAAATTATTTAGTACATCATTCCCTTTCACAATGACTTGGTCTGATTCTCTATCAGCTTTTTAAGGAGTTGGGAGTTCTCTCCCTTTAATTTTTGCCTACCTCACAATTCTCAACACACATACACTATCTAGATTTTCAGCAAATATATTTGAACTAAGATGAACTGACCTGCAATTTTCACAAATTGTTACATCAGTCCCTGGTATTTTTTTCAAAATCCTTACGGTAAAAATAAGTTAGTGAGGGAGGAAAAACTAATGATGTATTATGTGATGATTAATTGAACATAATAAAATTTGTTTAAAATGTCATATAATAGAAGAGGTGGGACTGCATGAAAATTATCACAGATAGTTGGACAGGAAAGGATTCTGAGATTACCTAGTTCAATCACTTTATTTTCCATTGAGCAGACTGAGACAGACTTGTAATTACATTTAGAAGTTTTAGTTTTTGATGTAGTGTTCAACAATTCATTAGCTGCGTAAAGCACACAGTGCTCATCACAACACATGTCTTCCTTAATACCCATCACCTTGCTGACATTTTTTTTCTTTTTTCATATTCTTATAATTAGATAAAAATTTCTGAGCTTATCACTGTTACTTTAAAAATGCTATTCAGTGGCAGATGGGATTTGATCATTGCAAAGACCAGATAATGACTATGAGTCTCTTATTCATATTTAAGACCCAAAACAACCTTATAGAAAGAACATAGCACAGTGACGAATAATGTGGTCACCTAGAACATGCCTGGCACCTGGTAAAAGCTCAGTAAATTATAGTATTATTAATGTTCTTGAATATTTCACTATTAAATTACATCAGAACAAATCATCTGGATTTTTGTCAGTTTGACAAGAATTATAGACAACATACTCTTGATAAAAAGAGAATAGTGCATCCATAAGTCATGAACCCCTTTTTTGTGCATAGGATAAGGTTTTATGCTGTAGGAATTACCTATTTTCTTGCATATGTGTAGTAATAATTATCTATGATGAAATGTATCTTGACTAGATGCAAACATAAATCTAGAGAAAAAAAAGGTAGAAAAGAAGTATCAAATCAGGAAGGAAAAATTATATTTAAGAAATGAATATCCATAGGTAAAAAAAAATATTAATGTGATAATTAAATAACCTTAGTATTCTTTAAAAAATCTTATTCAGAAAGATCTCTTTTAGTGAGAGAATACTAGAAGCCAAACCCCCTGAGGCTTACAGGGTCACTCAGGAGGCCTTTGGGGGAATCATAACAATTCAATGCACAGTAGTTCTCAGTAAAGGAGGGAAAAAAGGAAAATTCAAAAAGAATAAAAACACTCTTTTCCCAGAGACCCTACATCTGATGGTAAGGATAAAATTAAAAGAGAAAAGAATTGTACAGCCTCAGATACACCTAAACTTTTAGGTTATTCAATGGTCAGGAAAATTGCAGAATTACTAAACCTCAAATATAGACAAGTTGATTCTATTCCCATGGCCATGTGCTGAAGAAGATTGAGCTTTCCTTAGTAGCCACGTATGATGAATAGTACACATACCTCATTCACATGACTATTCCATTTGGTTTAAGAGCTCTATCACTGTTGAAGCTCTAGATTGACAAAGCCACACCTGTTGAAGAATATAAGGTTATAAGGCAGTCTATATCCAGTTATTATTTTTCAGTCCCTACTTTCTTCAGGAAATAGTGTCCTCTTGTTAATACCCGATGTTGGATTTCACCAGGATAAATCTTCTATTAGCCAGTTAAATTATTCACATGTAGAAACTAGGTATTCAAACTATTTTCCACAGTTTAAGTCATCGAAGATTTGATACTATAAAAACTGACAGATGGTGTTCCGGGACTTTAATAACTAAAACCACTGAGTTAACATGGCTCTATTTTAAAAGTATAATTTACATAGTTTCTTATAGATATGTCTTTAAAAGGTCAATTAAAATCCCATGGTACAAAATAATATAGTACTTTATAATTATAGCTTTATGTCTAAGTGGCCAAAACTTACTTACCTGAACATGAGTTTCTTCATGAATATACACAAATATGGTTTCTATAATAAATTTAAGATTAATACATATCAGCCCACATCAAGCTTCCAGAAGAGAATATTTATTCTTTTATATTCCAACACACTTGATATGATATGCAATTCTTAAATAATCTAATGGTAATTATAAATATTGGCATATTATGTAAAATATAATAGCCCATGAACCAAGGTTATTTATAAATCCATTAGTTCATTTTAAACTAAAATAAAGTCTGTTTGAGGTTCTCTCCCTCTGCCCCCCTACCTGTGTGCTCTCCCTCTCTCTCTCTCTCCCTTTCTCTCTCTCTCTCATAATAAATAAAAAAAAAAATTTTTAATGTTTTACCTTTTCCCCTTTGTTATTTGTCAAATTGACAATAAACATTTGTCAGGCTACAATACTAAAACCAAATACATTTATATACACTGGCTAATTTCAGTTTTGCTAGCTTAATTCAGAATTCCTCCAATGAAAATATATGGTATATAAGACACTACCTATAGTTAAGTAAATCACATGAATTTTCGTTGAGTATACCTTGGCTGTTTTAAGGACTAACTTCTTGGGTTTTTTCTTTGGTCTTTAAAATCAGTGCTTCTTTCAGTGTGGATAACTAGATAATTTGCATATCTGTGTGTGACCATAGAACATATAATAATGCATGGTTAATCAGTACATCTAGAAATGGTTCCAAGTGGTCACATTTTCCACATTTCCATGCAGGCTTCCTATCATCTCAGTCTTTCAGATGAATGCAAAACTATCCATGTGGATGTCTAGAATATAAACACACTTAAATACAATAAATATTTACTGTGCAAAAATAGTTGAACTACTCACTTGCTGGGAAAATGTCATCAGGGAAAGAAAAAGCTGCTATGTTTGAAAACTATGCAAAAATTGGCCTAATTAGTAGAAGTTAACTTGGCCAAATCCTTATCTGCCGATACAAAAACCCTCAATTTTTTAAATAACCTTAAATTAGTTACTTGAATGAATCTCTTATTAGGCAGTTATGATGAGGTAACCCAAAAAGTATTTCATTCATGTGTTTGGACATTAATATGTCTCTGTGCCTAACAAAGTAAATTCTGGAATTTGCTTCCCAGAAGATCAATGACTGAGCAATGTTTCACATAGTAAGAGAACTCTTTATCTATTCAGTCATTCAAAACATATTCCTAAGGCTGCTTCCATAATGAAAATCATGTTTCTACCTTTCCCCAGCTTCATCCCAGAGAACCGGAGTCTCCCATATGTTTGCACAAGCAATGAAGTATATCTACGCACAGGAAAATATATCAAGGAGACATCTAGGGAATGAAGAGAAACTCCGGCCTAGGCAGATATTTGAGTTGTCAGAAATCTCTTGGGCCATTATACCAGGAAAATAGTCCTTCCATTTATATGCACAGAACACAGCCTATAGCTTTACACATCACTACTGTTTTCAATGAAAGAGAATGTAAGACCATTATAGATTAGCTTATTAGAATATTTGGAACAAATTCAAATACAGTAAACTCCTCTGGACAGTTTTCTTCACAGGGCAATCCCTAGAGAAAAAAAAGACTAAGTTTTTGCCAAGAACAATTAGGTAGTAGTGGTTAAGCAATGGCCTTTGGCTCAAGTCATGATCTTGGAGTCACAGGATGGAGTCCTGGCTCCCTGCTTAGCAGGAGTCTGCTTTTCCCTCTGCCCCTAAACCCACTTGTGCTCTCTCTCATTTTTTCTCTCTCAAATGAATAAATGAAATCTTTTTTTTAAAAAGTAGCAGACAGTCAAATATGTGAGAAATCTCTAATTTGAAGAGGAAAAGAAAGGTTAAACAAATAATAAATTATGAGTTTCATATAGCAAAACTAAGTAAGGCAAATCACATTTAAATCAAAGGGAAAGGATAACCAGTGTTGGGTTCAGTAATCCAATCATGTTCTCAGCCAAAGAAGTCCTATCTCTAGCTGTTAGCATCTCTACTAAGAGGCCCTGGTTCAGAGGCAGATGGCCTTCGGATGAGGGAAGCTGCTGAGGTCGAAATTGAAACTCATTAAAAGGGAAGTAGTCACAGTTCTGTAGGTCTGTGTTGGAGTGGATGCAGTTGACCAAGACCTGAATCTATGTCACTGTAATGATTTTCAGTTCATTAATTCAATCCCTTATTTTTAGTCCAATATCCACTGAGTGTTTCTACAATAAACAAATTATTTTCCAACAAGAGCCTGTCTCTACACCAAAACTCCAGGGGCTTCCACTTTTATTTGTTTTCCCACAGCTTACAGTGAGCTCCACTGAGCATCTTCATCTCCACATATCTTGAGTTGTGAACTGTGTTTTCTATTTCATAAGGATCACTGATAATGAGTGATTAAATACCTATATGAATCAGTTGAAGATCTTCCTTACATGCTAAACCACACAAAAAGTTGCTTATTTCAGCTTACCTAAATTTATGTATAGCTTTATACTTATGTTAAAGATAAAACTTTAAAAGCAACTAAGCTTTTAATTTAAGAAGTTACAAAAAGAAGAATAAATCAAAGCTGGGGAAGGAGGAGGAATGTAATGAAAGAAAGATCAAAAATCAATACAACTCTATGGGCAAATAATCTTCGACAAAACAGGAAAAAATATACAGTGGAGAAAAGGCAGTATCTTCAATAAATGGTGCTGGGAAAACTGGGCAGCTATATGTAGAAGAATGAAACTCGACCATTTTCTTACACCGTACACAAAGATAAACTCAAAATGGACCTCAACGTGAGACAGGAATCCATCAGAATCCTAGAGGAGAACATAGGCAGTAATCTCTTCAATATCAGCCACAACAACTTCTTTCAAGATATGTCTCCAAATGCAAAGGAAACAAAAGCAAAAATAAACTTTTGGGACTTCATCAAAATCAAAAGCTTCTGCACAGCAAAGGAAACAGTCAACAAAACAAAGGGGCAACCCACGGAATGGGAGAAGATATTTACAATTGACAGTACAGACAAAAGGTTGATATCCAGGATCTATAAAGAACTCCTCAAACTCAACACGCACAAAACAGACAATCATATAAAAAAAATGGGCAGAAGATATGAACAGACAGTTCTCCAATGAAGACATACAGATGGCTATCAGACACATGAAAAAATGTTCATAATCACTAGTCATCAGGGAGATTCAAATGAAAACCACATTGAGATATCACCTTACATCAGTTAGAATGGCCAAAATTAACAAGACAGGAAACAACATGTGTTGGAGAGGATGAGGAGAAAGGGGAACCCTCTTACGCTGTTGGTGGGAATGCAAGTTGGTGCAGCCACTTTGGAAAACAGTGTGGAGATTCCTCAAGAAATTAAAAATAGAACATCCCTATGACCCTGCCATTGCACTCCTGGGTATTTACCCCAAAGATACAGATGTAGTGAAAAGAAGGGCCATCTGTACCCCAATGTTTATAGCAGCAATGGCCATGGTCGCCAAACTGTGGAAAGAACCAAGATGCTCTTCAATGGACGAATGGATAAGGAAGATGTGGTCCATAGTGTATATGGACCACATCTTC
>NW_026739492.1:595525-603549 GCF_022355385.1 Mustela nigripes
CCAATGTTTATAGCAGCAATGGCCATGGTCGCCAAACTGTGGAAAGAACCAAGATGCTCTTCAATGGACGAATGGATAAGGAAGATGTGGTCCATATACACTATGGAGTATTATGCCTCTATCAGAAAGGATGAATACTCAACTTTTGTAGCAACATGGACGGGACTGGAAGAGATTATGCTGAGTGAAATAAGTCAAGCAGAGAGAGTCAATGACCATATGGTTTCACTTATTTGTGTGTGGAGCATAACAAATAGCATGGAGGTCAATGGGAGATGGAGAGGAGAAGGGATTTGAGGGAAATTGGAAGGGGAGGTGAACAATGAGAGACTATGGACTCTGAAAAACAATCTGAGGTTTTGAGTGGGGGGAGTGGGAGGTTGGGGGAACCAGGTGGTGGGTATTAGAGAGGGCACATATTGCATGGAGCACTGGGTGTGGTGCAAAAACAATGAATACTCTTACGCTGAAAAAAATAAATAAATTTTTAAAAATCAATACAAAAGAAAACATAAAATAAACAAAATAAGCAAGAATTGACACTTTCATATTGCAATGATAAATTTCTAGCAAAAGTTATCAAGAGAAAATTACCAATATCAACAATTAAAAAGCAGATGAAATCATACATATGCTTTAGTTTTTGACATGGTAATAAATGGTTCTTATGAAAAACATCATTGTAATAAATTTGATACCTTAAGAAAATGGGTAAAATAAAGAAAAAATACAAGCTTCTGAAAAAAGACTAAAAAATAAATCAAAAAGCTAAATACTCCTGTATCTTTCCAAGAAATGGACTGTCCTATTTTTGAAGATTTTATTTATTTACTTGACAGGCAGAGATCACAAGTAGGCAGAGAGGCAGGCAGAGAGATAGGAGGAAGCAAGCTCTCTGCTGAGCAGAGAGCCCAATATGGGGCTCTATCCCAGGACCCTGGGATCATGATCTGAGCCAAAGGCAGAGGCTTTTTAACCCACTGAGCCACCCAGTTGTCCCTGTCCTATTTTTGTAAATGGGATTATGTCATAGAAAACCCTAAGGAATCTACACAGATTACTAGAATTAACAAGTGAATTTAGTCAGTTTTTAGGACACAAGATCAAAATAAAATATTAAATTACATTTCTTTGTATTCATAAAAATTGAAAAATTACAAAATGTTAAAAACCTTTAACATCAGTATCTGAAAACAAATTTACTTAGGAAAATATAAACAACATCCCTCCACTAAAAATTATAAATATTAACAAAACAACATTTTGTGAACATTCCAATAAATTAATACCTTGTGTTCAAGAACTAGAAAATTCAATATTTTTAAGATGTTATGCACTCAAAGTGATCTGTAGATTCAACACAATTTATGTGAAACTCCCAGCATGCCCTTTCAGAGATGTGGACAGTTGTATTTCACAACAATATATAGAATATCTTCCATCCCACATGCCCTTCTGTAATATGACTTTGCCATCAATTGTGGACTTCTCCACCAAGGATCATCACCTAATTCTCCATCACCTCAAATCTGGGCAGGTTATGCCCCTTCCATGACCAGTAGAAAATGGTGAAAGTGACATGATGCTCGTTTTGGAGGTAGCCTGTAACTGGCTTGACTCCTTTCGCTTTCTACAACTGAGATCTCAGAGCACTTTGTAAAAAGTCTGACTGTCCTACTTGTGGTACTCTTTCTAACTGGATAGGGAGAAGGACTCTGTGAGTTCCTTCTAGTCCTCATTTCCAAGACACTTTGAACATGAGTAAAACTGTGCCAGATCCTGCAGACCACTCCGTTACCAGCTGAATACCACAGAGTGACTTCAGTTCATGACACATAAAGCCAGAAAAAATACACAGCCAACCTCTGCCTGTATTGCTGCTCCACAAAATTTTGAGGGAAATTAAAATAGCTGTTATTTTATGTCATAAAACTTTGGAGTCATACGCCATGTAGCAAAAGATAACCAAAACAAACAGTGGAACCTGAAAGTATGGTGCTTCCATAACAAAATGTAAAGCATGTGGTGGTGGTTTTGGCACCAGAAGTGATGGAAGCTGGAAAGGTGTCAAGGCTTCTGTAAGGCAAATCTTAAAACACAGGAAGAATTGTGTTTGGACACTGAAGAAAAGTGACTTGTGTTACCAAGTGCCACAAAAGGTGACTATCGCTCACCCATAAGAGTGCGGAAAATGGGAAATATCCCTGAATAAGCAGGTGGATTTGACTAACATTTCCAAATAGAATACTGAAGTGCCAGCTGTTTTCTCAGCAGCGTATGGTATGTTGAAGAATGGATAAAGAGAGATGAATTAAAAGAGGACCTGTTAAGTTCTCAAGCAGAATTCAGGAAAAACATGAAGGGAGACCAGAACTACTGGATTCAAGTAGTTCTTGAGTCTCATTCCCAGCCTCTCCAAAAAAACAAAAAGCTCTGAAAGCGGGAAACGGTACCAAAATAAATATAATCTCAAAGTTGTCGATATAAGACCCTAGTGAACACTTCAGAAAGATTTAAGGTATGTCTAATAGTCTCTTAACCATTAAAAAAATGTCTAATATATAAGGGTGTTATCCCATGGACTTCTTTCAGCCCAAACCTGAGAGGAACCTGTCTCCAAGTATTTCTGGGTGATACCCTTATATAAACTTTAATGAAAACATATAGATATTTTTATGATAATTGCACAAAAGGAAGCATATGGCCTTTCCTTGTAGACCAATACCCTTGGTTACATTGTCCACCCTCAAATTCTATGTAGGGCATATGGAAGAAATAGCATGTTTCTAGTTTATAGAGTTTTTTTTTTAAAGTAATAAAATAAAATTTTATTATTCATTTGTTTATCATTTAGGTGCTTCTTTATTTATGTTTTCTTACCTTTATTAAAATATGATTGATATATAACATTGTATAAGATTATGATGTACAACATAATGATCTGATATATGCATATATTGCAAAATGATTACCACAATAAGGTTGGTTGATACAACAGCACCTCACAACCAAAATTTTTAGGTGGAATGAAAGCACTTAAGATTCACTCTCTCAGCAACTATTTCTATAATAAACTGTTGTTAAGTACTGAATTCCGCTATATGTTAGCTCCCCAGAACTTACTCATCTTATAGCTAGTACTCTTTGACAAATATTTCCCATTTTCCTCTACCCTTCAGTTCTTGCCTCATATACATTGGATTTTTAAATTCCACACATAAATGAGATCATGGAGTATTTGTCTTTCTCTGTCTGACAATTTCACTTCAAGAGAAAGCAAAGAGAAAGAGAGATCTCAATGTCTCTCATGGTGCTGGAGTTGGTAGGACTGTCTTCTTTTTGATAGCTGAATGACTTTCTCTTATATTCTCTTATATATACATTTTCTTTTTCCATTCATCCATCAGTGGACGGTTAGATTGTTCCAATATTGGTTATTGTGAGTAATACTGCCATGAACTAGGAGTGCAAATATCTCCTTGAGATGCTGATTTCATATTCTAGGATATACTCATAGAAGGGGCATTTCTAGATCATACTGTAGTTTTATTTCACTTTATTGAGGAATCTCCATGCCATTTTGCACAGTGGCTGAAAAATTTTACATACCCAACAACAGTGAACTAGGGTTCCCTTCTCTCTACATCCTCTCCAGCACATTATCTCGTAATTGTTTGTAACATCCATCCTAACAGGTATATCCCACTGTGGTTTTGATTTGCATTTCTCTGATGATTAGTAACATTGAGCACCTTCCCATGTTCCTCTTGACCATTTGTATGTCTTCTTTAAAAAATATATATTCAGGTCCTTTGTCAATTTTTTGACTAGTTTCTTGTTTTGATTTGCTTTTTTCCTATTTAGTTGTATAAATTCCTTATACATTTTGGATATTAACTCCTTATAAAATAAATGACTTGAAAATATTTTCTTCCATTCCACAGATTGCCTTCCTTTTGGTGCAGAAGCAGTGTGGTTTTAGAACTTGAGATCCTGAACTTCAAGATCATGTCAGGATGGGATGAATCCTTAACTGGCCTAATCCCTTCTGTGTCTTCCCTCAGGAAACCCTGAACTGCTATTTTACAAGTCTCACATACTTACTGGAAAGACAGACTACATGGGGAAGAAGGAGCCAGAATATACCAGGCTTCTCTCCATCCCTGCCAAGGCACAGCTAACATGAGTAAAGTCATCTTAAACACTCCCTAACACCCTAATCAGCTGAATACCAGAGAATAACTTCAGTCCATGCTACACAGAACTGAAGAATTGTTCAATCAAGTCCTCAACAAATTCATATCAGTCAGATACAGACCTGTGTGTAAAAATAGCCCTGTGTGTAGATAGATATAGACCTGTGTATGATCATATCAAATAATACACACACACACACAGACACATATATAAGACATGTATTCCTATGGGTCATCAAATACTCCCACTTGTGTTGTTAGATATAGGTCTCTGTATGTTTACATGTAGACACATGTATGAAGTGGGATACAGACCTACAGATCATTGACTATGTACCTACGTGTGGTTATACAGAGCTACATAAGATCAGATACAGATTACTGTGGTTGGATACATACTTGTGTATTGGTGAGTGTAGGCTTATGACCATTTGCATACAAACAAACACCAGTGCCTATAAAAACTGTGCTCTAACTCATTCCAGCAAAGACATGGAACCCTTTCTAATTAGCTCATTGAAAATGTGACTCAAATGTAAATAAGACAAGCTCCTTCTTAAATAAGGAAATCAACAGGCAAGATTTATATACTTATGGAAATGATTGCAATTTTTATTGAGACATTGATCAAGGCTTCACAATTTATGTCTTATTCTGAATGGGAAAATAAGATATGAAAACATGACAGTTTCCTTAAAATCAATGCAGAGTGTCATATAAAACTAAATATACCTTTATGGGAGGATCAAACTTCACAAAATAATCCTAAAGTTTATCAGGAAAAATTAATATTCAGAAATTGCAAAAGACTTGAAAAGGCTGAGAAATTAAGGGATATTATCCCTACCCAGTATAATACACATTAAAATCCTTGGCTATTGACATAGAATGTTAGTCGTAGGAAAACACACCAAAGGAAAAGAAAGAGGAAGAGGAGGAGAGGGAGAGACAGCAGAAGAGGAGGAGAGGAAATGGGCCCCAAATCAAACATACTTATTGTATAAAATTTGACATATTAAATAGAAAAATTTTAAATTATTATGAAATTAATAACTTTGGCAGATTATTTTTCCTGTTAGAGGAAAACAAGCTTAGATATATCCTCATCACAAACCAAAATAAATCCTAGATCATTTGAAAAGAAAACTTTTGGTGGAGTTATTTTTTAAAAAGATATTAAAATTTATAATTTCATTGAATGACAGTAAATGACATTTCCCAAGTGATGTGCTAGAAGAAATCAAAGTAAAAGAATATTAAAAGATGACATCCTTATTTAAAACACCCATAATTATAATAAAACAACATACTGTAGCAAATATAAAAGAAGATGAAATGTTTGTTGCAAATATATATAATGAAAAAAAAAGACTCAAAATTCTCACTCCAGTAGTTCCACAATTTGAGAATGCAAGTAACTGACAAAGTTCATGAGTGGATTCAATGTCCCAGACATTGTGCAAATACAGAGTACAAAGACAAGTAAGTAACATTCCCTGCCTTACGGGAACTTACAGACCAATGAACAAAACAGTTAACTAGGATTTTTTATCTCAATACTTGAAATGACACTAAAAATTTGGAAATTAACTAAATGTCTATTTAAGTCCATTTGGGTTGCTATAGCAGAATACCATAGACTGGCTTCAGCCTCATTTATTTCTCATGGTTCTGGGGTTTGCAAGTGTCTTGAAGTCCAAGATCAAGACACTTGCAGATTCTACCATCTGGTGAGAGCCTATTCCTAGTTCATAGATTCCTATCTTTTTTTCTGTTTCCTCACATGGCAAAAAAAAAAAAAAAAAAAAAAGTAAGTGAAGTCTGTGCTGTCTCTTTTTACTTATTTTTTAAAGATTTTACTTATATGTTTGAGAGAGAAAAAGAGAGAGAATAAGCAGCGAGAACAGCAGGTAGACAGAAAAGGAGGCTCCCCCGCTGAGCAGGGAGCCTGATGTGGGGCTCAAACCCAGCCTGGGATCATGGCCTGGGCCAAAGGCAGAAGATTAACCCACTGAACCACTCAGGCACCCCAGGGTATCTCTTTTTATCCTTTTTTTTTTATTATTTTATTTATTTATTTATGAGAGACAAAGAAAGGGGCAGAGAGAGAAGAAAAGAAGGGAGTCCCATGAGGGACTCAGTCCCAGGGCCCTTAAGTCAGGATCTAAGCTGAAGGCAGACCCTTAACAGACTGAGCCACCCAGGTATTCCTGTGGTATCTCTTTTTAAGGAGACACTAGACCCATTCGTGAGAGCCTGCCTTCATAGCTTAATCACCTCCCAAACCCTCCATCTCTAAATACCATGTAGTATATAGGTTTTATCTCGTGAATTTTAGGGGAACACATATATTGAGCCTACAGCAACACCCAAAAGATGATGACTTCATTATATAACTTCTGATAAAATCAAATGTTTACTATCAATAAAGGAATAACGTCATGTTTGGGAAGACTTTGAGATGACATAAAGTATCTCTAGGTAATACTAAGTGGGATAAAAACAGGGATATAGAGTTTTTCATACACTTTGACTTAACAGTGAAAGGCTCCATTCCCCAAAGCCTGAGTACCTCATGAATCCAGACTAAATAAGGGGGCAAAACCAGGAGTTTCATTGTCCACATGCTTCCTACACTTTTAGAAGCTGATAATATTTTCTTTCAAACCTCATTCAGAGAGAATGAAGCTTAAGAAAGAGGTATCCATTAAGGAAATCAATATATATTATGGCCTCTTTGTTGCCGAATAATCTGCATTCCATCCACAACAGAGGTAAGAATGGTTTGCCATGTTGTCAGCATCTTTCTGACAATGATATCATCCAAAATATCTACTGTCAGGTTCCATATTGCATATTTGAAGGTCATGAATTATGCATTATGGTAATTCCACATATGAAAGGAAGGGCCTAGTTCCCTAAAAAAGACGATGAAACACTGTAAGCAGAAGAAGAGATGGGGATACTAAAAAAATGACAGAGATATTATCAGATATTCCAAATGATCAGGGAATGTTAATGGGTCATCCCAATGAAAATATAACACCAAACAAAGCTTCTCCACATGAGGAAATAATAGGATTCCCTTCTCAGAAAAATAAGTGAATCTAACTTATTATATCTACGTATTTTGTTCATATTTTTCTTCACTCAACTTCTTTATGATTTATATTATAATTTGGAAACAGCATTCCCTTTCAATCTTATGCACTAAGCAATGAACAAAATTATACAATTAAATATCTTGCAAATACAAAAATAAGACATATACCTCAAGTACTAATGAGAGTTGTCTGTAAGGAAGGAGTGAACCAAGTGCTAAGGTCCCATTCTTAAAATGCTTCTCAGAAATATGTAATGAGCACTATTAATTCTGAAAAAGAATAATTGGGCAAAAGAGAAGAAAGTGAAAATTGTCCAGTAATGAAAATAAAGGTATAGTATTAACTATAGCATAACTTATCACATAGAACAGAAACTCATAGTTTCAACAAAGACATTTTATACTCAAAGCTACAGACCTATTTTACTAACAATTTATGAAAATCTTAGAAACCTTTTTTGATCATTACAATATTTACACCTTAAGTGCTTTCATCATACACAAGTTCATTAAATCTGAGGAGAAATTCATTACAAATAAATAATTCTTTCGGATGGAGCAACTCTTCATTGAAAAAAGGTGAAAATTTCTCTTCAGCATCATTTTCTTCTTCTGGTCCACAGCTTTTTCATGGCATTTTTCATCTCTCCGTTTCTCAGAGTATAGATCAGAGGGTTTAACATAGGGGTGATAACTGTGTAAAACACAGTCAAGAACTTATCAAT
>NW_026739492.1:613549-636615 GCF_022355385.1 Mustela nigripes
TTTCTCATCTCTCAGTGATCACTCCTTCTGATGTCTAGTCTTGAAAACCAGTATTTTGCATATTTTCCATCTTGTTTGATGTTTTAGGCAGAAGGGTAAATTTAGACCCTGTTACCCCTTCTTGTGCTGAATGAACCTTCCCAGTACAATGATAATTATATATTTTTAAATTTACCTATATCAGATGAAAATAGGTCAAGGAAAAAAAAAACACATGATTGTATTTCTAAGCTCTTAAACATAGTTAATTCTATCTCACTTTCAAAAAATGTGGGAATTCATAGTGTTTGGCTAGATAATATTTAATAAACCCATGCCTCCCTGGATCAGACTAGTAGAAAAGCAAAGGGGCTTTCCAGGGGCTCTAACTAACCAGATCCTCATTGTGGCTCAATGCACTCATCCAGAGATAAATGCTTGATTTAGGAGAAGCACTTATCTTTGGAAGTCACATGCTCCAGACACTCCCTACATGCATATCCATCAGGAGCACAGCTTGTTCTATTCACACAATGCTCCCAATCACTGTCTGGAGTATTACAGCCTACCATACCTTCCTTCCTTTCTTATTCCATTGTTGGATTGATAACATTCACAATAAAAGTAGAAGCAGAGTCTGGCCTGGGACCTTTGCCCCTAAAGTGTCTGCTTCCAGGCCCTCTCCTTTCTCCTACTAAGGTATCTGGAGCAATATTATTTGCTGCTTCAGGGTTTGCTGGCCAAACCCAGCAAAATGTACTATTATATTATGAGCATAGATGGGTATTTCCTAATATATAATAAAAATGTAAGTCTTAAATCCAAAATCAGTGTCATGCTGAATAAAGAAATCCTAAACCACCTCACTTATTTCATGGTGATTTTTTTTTTAAGATTTTCATTTATTTATTTGACAGACTACAAGTAGGCAGAGAGGCAGGCAGAGAGAGAGAGGATGAAGCAGGCTCCCCACTGAGCAGAGGGGCTCGATCGCAGGACCCTAGGATCATGACTTGAGCGGAAGGCAGAGGCTTTAACCCACTGAGCCACCCAGGTGCCCCTCATGGTGATTTTAAAAGCAGAATTTTCCTCTTCTTTATGTAATGCTTTATGGTATAATCGAAATACAACATACAGTGAGAATAAGAATGTTCAAGGCTACCTCTGACCCTTGACGTAGGGACTAGTTGAAAGTAGTGAAGAAAAGACATGAATCCTAGCCAAGAAGCAGAATCAGGAGCACCATGATGGCTCAGTTGGTAGAATGTCCATCTCTTGATATCACGCCAGATCATGATCTCAAGGTCATGGGGTCAAGCATTGTCTCGGGTTTGCTCAGTGTGAAATCTGCTTGGGATTCTCTCTTTCCCTCTCCCTCCACCTCTCCCCACACTTGCCCCAAATACATACATACATACATACATACATCTTTAAAACCAAAATAAGATTATCGGATGAATTCTTGTGACTGTCAGCATGATGTTACTGCTTTCACCGTGGGAGGTGAGGATGGGGCTCATTCTTAATTCCTGCAGGGCTCCTGTCTCTTCTCTGGCCAACATCTCTGCCAGAATTTCTAGCACTCACAAAGTGTATGGTACACACAACTGTCTGTCCTGTTATTTTACAGTGCTCAAGAGGACATTTGACTCTTTCGAGGTAAATGTCAGTTGAAACTAGAGAAAGGTAACACCTTGGCTGTCAAAATTTGAAAATCCCTGACCCTTTACAAACTTCCTGTTCAGATTTTGGAATAATCAGGGCTGCATAAGTTTGAAATTATGCTAACTTACTGTTTATAAATTTTAAAAATTATAAATATCACTACAGCACAGTAAAAAAAAAAAAAAAGAATCACCAGATACTAATTACTCAATTTATGCAAATAATGGCAAGAACCTGAATGAAATGGACAATTATCTAAGGAAACATAATTTACTGGAACTAACAATGACAGAGAAAGAAATATCAATGGATTGATATCTTTAAGAGAAATCAGTAACATGGATGAAAAACTAACCATCGGTGATGTTTCTAGGAAGAAGTTGCTGTGGCTAAGGTTGAAGAGGGTGCTGCCTGTGTTCTCCTCAAGGATTTTGATGGATTCCCAACTCACAATGAGGTCTTTCATACATTTTGAGACTATTTTTGTGTGTGATATAAAGAAATGGTCCAGTTGCATTCTTCTGCATGTGGCTGTCCAATTTTTCCAACACCATGTGTTGAAGAGACTGTCTTTTTTCCATTGGATAGTCTTTGCTATTTTGTCAAAGGCTAGATGACCATAGAGTTGAAGGTCCATTTCTGGGCTCTCTGTTCTGTTCCGTTTATCTATGTGTCTGTTTTTGTCCCAGTACTATACTGTCTTGATGATTACAGGTTTGTAATAGAGATTAAAGTCTGGAATTGTGATGCCACCGAAGTTGACTTTCTTTTTCAACATTCCTCTGACTATTCAGGGTCTTTTCTGGTTCCATATAAATTGTAGGATGATTTGTTCCATTTCTTTGAAAAAATGGATGGTATTTTGATAGAGATTGCATTAAACATGTAGATTGCTTTAGGTAGCATAGACATATTCAAAATATTCATTCTTCCAATCCATAAGCATGAAAGAGTTTTCCATTTCTTAGTGTCTTCCTCAATTTTTTCCATGAGCATTTTATAGTTTTCTGAGTATGTATTCTTTGCTTCTTTGGTGAGGTATATTCCTAGGTATCTTGTGGTTTTCGGTGCAATTATAAATGGGATCAACTCCTTAATTTCTTTCTTCTGTCTTGCTATTATTGGTGTATAGAAATGCAACTGATTTCTGTGCATTGATTTTATATCCTGACACTTCACTGAATTCCTGTCTGAGTTCTAGTAGCTTTGGGGTGGAGTATTTTGGATATTCCACATAACATATCATATAATCTGCAAAGAGTGAGAATTTGATGAGGCTAGGACTCCTAATACTATGTTGAATTGCAGTGGTGATAGTGGACAGTCCTGCCAATGTTCCTGACCTTAGGGGAAACACTCAGCTTTTCCCCATTGAAAATGATATTCACTGTGGGTTTTCATAGATGGCTTTGATGATACTGAGGTATGTATGCTCTATCCCTATACTATGAAGAGGCTTGATTAAGAAAGGATGTTGTACTTTGTCAAATGTTTTTTCAGCACCTATTAAGAGTATCATATGGTTCATGTTCTTTCTTTTATTAATGTTTTGTACCATATTGATTGATTTGCAGATGTTGAAACAAAGGCATGGGAAGCAAGGGCAAAAATGAAATATTGGGACTTCATCAAGATCAAAAGCTTTCGCACAGCAAAGGAAACAGTCAACAAAACCAAAGACAACCAACAGAATGGGAGAAGATATTTGCAAATGGCATATCAGATAAAGGGCTACTATCCAAAATCTATAAAAACCTTGTCAAACTCAACATCCAAAGAACAAATAATCCAATCAAGAAGTGGGCAGAAGACATGAACAGACATTTCTGCAAGGAAGCCATCCAAATGGCCAACAGATACATGAAAAAGTGCTCAACATCACTCGACATCAGGGAAATACAAATCAAAACACAGTGAGATACCACCTCATACCAATTAGAATGGCTAAAATTAACAAGTCAGAAAATTACAGCTGTTGGTAAGGATGTGGAGAAAGGGGAACCCTACTACACTGTTGGTGGAAATTAAGCTCATGCAGCCACTCTGGAAAACAGTTGAAAACAACCTCAAAAAGTTGAAAATAGGGGCACATGGGTGGCTCAGTGGGTTAAAGCCTCTGCTTTCAGCTCAGGTCATGATCCCAGGGTCCTGGGATCTAGCCCCACATTGAGCTCTCTGCTCAGCAGGGAGCCTGTTTCCCTCTCTCTCTCTGCCTGCATCTCTGCCTACTTGTGATCTCTGTCTGTAAAATAAATAAATAAAATCTTTTAAAAAAATTTTTAAAAAGAGCAAGTACACTCAATGAAATAGTTAAAAATAGAGCTGCCCTATGACCCAGCAATAGCACTACTGAATATTTGCCCTAAAGATACAAATGTAGTTATTTGAAGGGGCATGCACACCCAAATGTTTATAGTGGCAATGCCCACAATAGCCAAACTATGGAAAGAACCTAGATGTCCATCAACAGATAAATGGATAAAGAAGATGTGATATATATATATATAATGAAGCCATCAAAAAATGAAATCTTGCCATTTGCAATGACATGGATGGAACTAGAGGATATTGTGCTAAGTGAAATAAGTCAATCAGAGAAAGACAATTATCGTATTATCATATGATCTCTCTGATATGAGGAATTTGAGAGGCAGGGCAAGGGGTCTTGGAGTAGAGAGGGGAAAAAATGAAACAGGATGGGATCAGGAAGGAAACAAACCAAAAGAGACTCTTAATCTCAGGAAATAAACTGAGGGTTTCTGGGTCATGGGGTGGGGGAATAGGATGGCTGGGTTATGGACATTGGGGAGGGGATGTGCTACGGTGAGTGCTGTGAATTGTGCAAGACTGATGAAAGACCTGTACCTCTGAAGCAAATGATATATTACATGTTGATAAATAAATAAATAAAATCAGATCAGAAAAACTAACCATCAAGGAAACACCAACCTGAGATGCCTTTGTGGGAGAATTCCATCAACGAAGCAGCTGTAGAGATGTGATTAGTAACATAGACTTAAGTCTGGGGATTGACTTTGGCATCGACACTCTCACAGGTTGGTGGCCATGGGGAACCTACTTAACCCCAATGAACCTCCATTGTACACCACAAAATGGGTCCAAGTATAGTATCAACCTCATAGTGTCTATAAGGAACAGGAGAATAAATGCACATAATGCGTTAACAAAAAATTCCCACAAAAAAGATGAACGATAAATGCCAAGTGCAATTTTACTCACAAGTTTTCAAATAAAATATCACCCCAGTGCTACTTAAACTGATTAAAAATCAGTTTTAAAAAATCAGATTCCTAATTCTCTCCATAAACCATTCACTCAATTATTTACCATGCCCAGCACTAACACTGCTGTTAATACATTCTAGTGGGAGAACAGATAATGAAACAAAATTTTTAAAGTGAAATGGATAAAATATTAGCTGGTCAACAGTGCTACCATAAGTATAAAAGAAAACATTAAGTCTAACAGAGAGATGAGAAATGGTTGGGGGTAAGGAGCCATTAGGATGGCTTCTAAAGGATGGCCTCATAAAGCTCTATTTATAAACTGATATCGAACCTAGAAAGTATTACACAAAAACAGAACCTATAGGCTATTTTAATTTATAAAAATAAAGCAGAAATGCTATAACAATCCCATATAATAAAATCCTTCAATGTAGATAATCACGTTAATATATTAAGGAAAAAAGAGTGTAAACATCTAAATTACTGCTGGAAAAACAACAACATTCTTGACTTTTTGAAATATCACCAATAACTGCAAACATCAATATTTAAATACTTAAATACAATATTTAAATACTATTTGAACCAAAAACTCATACTTAAAAATTTTCAAAAGAATTTTATCCTAGTTATTGGCTACAACAAAATAAAATTGGGGAAAACATGAAAAGGACTGGAAACATGAATTTTGCTGTATCTTCATAAAGAAGATTTAAATACATTGAGGAAGCTGAAAATGAGTTATATCTATATAGACTAGTATGTAAAGATCTTCAGAAGACTGAGTGGTAAATGCAAAAGTTATACATTTAGACAAAAACACACATATATTTTATTACCAAAGGTTACTAATTGAACAATCTTAGAATAGAGATTCTGGTGAGGGATGGGTAAAGGTTTATTCTACAATGTTTCTCACTTTGTATAGATTCAATTTTTAGTATTTATTATAATCTATTCTAATTTATTTTTTATTTAAAAGGTAAAATACACTAAGAATTTCATATATCATGCAAACAAAATAAAGATAATGGTCTACATAACATTCAGTATGTTAACTAGTGCAATAAATAGAACAAAAATAAAACAGGGATCTAAAGGGCTAGTATCCAAAATATATAAGAACTTATAAAACTCAACACCCCCCAAAACACAAATAATCCAGTTTTAAAGTGGGCAAACTACATGAATGAACATTTCTCTAAAAAAAACATACAGATGGCCAGCAGGAAAAGATGTTCATTATCACTTACCTTCAGGGAAATGCAAGTCAAAACTACAAATTAGATATCACCTCACACATTGGAATGTCTAAAATCAACAACACAAGAAACAGATGTTGACAAGGATGTAGAGAAATAGGAACACTCATGTACTGCTGCTGGGAAATCAAACTGCTACAGCCATCTTAAAACAGTATGGAGGTCCCTCGAAAACTTAAAAATAAAATTAGGCAACAATCAAACAATAGCACTACTGGGTATTTACCCAAAGAATACACAAATACACACTAATTTAAAAGGATAAATCTATCCTGACATTTGTACCATATTTCTTTAAAATCTTCCAGATTATGGAAGCTTCCAAGTGTGTATGTATATGTGTGTGTGAGAGTGTGTGTGTGTGTGTGTGTGTGTGTATCCAACATAAAAAAATAGGGAAATCTTGCCATTTGCAACAACATGGAAGAAGCTAGTGAGTATAGTGCCAAGCAAAATAAGTCAGTCAGAGAAAGACAAATACCATATGACTTCACACATATGGAATTTAAGAAACAAAATAAATGAGAAAAGGTAGAAGAGAGAGAGAGATCAAGAAACAGACTCTTAATCATTGAGAACAATCTGATGGCTACCAGAGAAGAAGGGGGGATGGGTTAAATAGGTGATGGAGATAAAGGAGTGCACTTGTTGTTGTAAGCACTTGGTGATGAATAGAACTGTTGAATTATAATACTGCACACATGAAACTAATAAAGCACTCTATGTTAAAAAAAAATAAAGACAGGAACCCAACTAAATATGAAAATAATAGTGAGAAAATAAGTAATAATACTAAACATAACAATTAATTAAATTAAGGTAACTACAAAAATTCATCAATATGCAGCCCATATGGAGATTAGGAGTTTACTCATGGTGACCACTATGCATAGAACTGTTAAATCATGCTATTGTGTATATGACAATAAGAAAACATTATATATTAATTTTACCAGAATGAAAATATTAAAAATAAATAACAATTCATGCAACTATAAAACTGCATTGACTACTTCATTACAAATTATTGACTCAGAATGTAAAGGCATTTACACTAAAATGGACTTTAACATTTGAGGAGATTGGCTCTAATGATAAACTATGATCTTGATGATGCATTTATTTGCTATTTGATATATTTCTCTTACAGAGCTTCTTCATGGCATTTGCCATCTCAGAATTTCTCAGAGTGTAGACCAGTGGGTTCAACATGGGGGTTATGACTGTATAAAACACAGTCAATGATTTGTCAATAGGAAGGTCTTAGCAGGTCTTGCACACATGAAAATACATGGAACAAAGAAGAAGACCACCACAGTGATGTGGGAACCACAGGTCTGGAGGGCTTTCTGCCTCCCTTCTGCACTAAGGTTCTTTAGAGAGTGCAGGATGATACCATAGGAGATGAGCAAGAACACAAACACAATACTGCAGATCACTCCACCATTGGTCACCACTAACGGGCCGGCCACATGCATATCAGCACAGACCAGTTTCAATAGGGGATACATGTCACAGAAAAAATGATCAATGACATTGGGGCCACAGAATGGGAGCCCATAAATTGTGCTAACGTGAATTACTGAATGCAGAAAACCTCCAACCCAGGACACTACCAGCAGCACAACACACACCCATTGCCTCATGATCACCAAATAATGCAAGGGCTTGCAGATGGCCACATAATAGTCATGGGCCATCACTAGCAGAAGAAAGACCTCTGAGACACCAAAAAGATGATTTATAAAGAGCTGGGTCATACAAGATTGAAAGGATATGGTACTTTTCCCAAAGAAAACCTCTGAAATCAATCTGGGGAAAATACAAGAGGAATAAATGACATCCATAAAAGATAGGTTAGCAAGAAAAAAGTACATAGGTGAGCCCCGGGTATTACTTACAGTCACCACAATAAGCAGGTTTCCCACCACAGTCAAAATATAAAAGAGTAAGAACATAACAAAAAGAATCTTCTGTTCCTTTGGATCCTGGGTGAGCCCCAAGAGGACAAAGTAAGTTACGTTGTTTGGTGGTTCCATCTAGTCTGCATAGGAGATGACTTCTCATATTAGAACCAGGCTGATCTATAAAACAAGGGAGAAAACTTTTAAATACATGATAAGATTAACCTTTTATTGATTCATTCAATTAAAAAATGTGGCAGGAGTACCTGTTTTTGTCCGATGTTTCATAGAGGTGATTCCCAAATTGAATTAGCCATGGTTTCCTATATTCAGTGATAGCATACCTAATAATCACCAACGTTAAAAGTGTCAGTATAAAAACAGTTGCACAATGTAAAGTTCAGGGGTAGGAATATGTCAAACTAACAATCAGAGAAGACTCCCCAGAGGAAGAAATGCTTCCGCTGAGTTTTAAAGAAAAAGTGGAAAGACAAGAAAAGAGAGCAAGAGAATTCCATGAAAAGGTACACAGTTTATAAAGTCACAAAAGGGAAATACTTGAGACTGATTAAAGGTAACTGACATTTTCAAACTGAGTGGCTCAAATTAGGAGTGAAAGATCACCACCCTGGATTGTCTCTTCCCTCACTGAGACTTCTTTCTTGAGATCTCTGGCTGGATATGCCTCCTTTTCCTGACCAAAAATGTGGAATGTTTCCAATGTTGGGTCTCTCCCTTAATTTTTGAACTTCACATATGTAATATCTCTGACTCTGAACCTCTCTAATTCAATATTAATTCAGAACTAATAAGACTAAATTTTTAATTTTCAGCAACAAACACAGGTGTTTCCCATCTCACTAAATGGTACTATGTTCCAAGTCATTACTCAGACAAGAAATGTCATGATGTCTTTCATGCTTTTCTTGCTCTCATATCACATATTGATACTTTTAACAATTCTGATTAACTCCCATTTAAAATAGTTCACAAACTTGATCATTTTCCTCCAACCACAAATTCTCCAGCCCCCTAAACTAGCTTCCTGCCACATCTCTTCCCTTTCATTCTGGCCTCCATTAATTCATTCTCATAAGGCAGCTCAAATGATCTGTTTATAAGGATGACTAGAATCACTCCACTGCTCACGATGCCTACAGTGGATTCCAATCACACACTCACAACTAAATGAATCACATTTCATATTTACAGTAATGAAGAACTGTAATCTTCATTTCATAGTTGAACAAACTGAGGCTCAGAACATCTAATTCTTTTTCCCAGGTCACCCATTTTTAAGTGATTAAACCGGAATGGAAATCTAAGTTCCCTTTATTTCAAAGTAATTTAACTTTTACATGATAAAAAAAAATTCACACACTTGGAAGCCTAGTTCCCATATTTACTGTTAGCCTTATCTTGTGACGGTATGTTCACAAGCTGAAGGAAAAGTTTTTAACTCATTCCTGGGACTGGAATTTTTCCTTTATCCAGTATAACAAAAGAAAGTAAAAAGCTTCATTAATACCTGATAGTATATTTTATTTCACTTGGTTATCAGTCCATTTTCTTCATGGGGTACATTTTATACCATTTGGTTATCAGTCCATTTCCACCCTGATTATTCAGGACATTGCCTTTATTTGCATGGTAGGTTATATAAAAAGAATTCCCTGGTCCACACAGGAAATAAAACTTTACTACCTTAGGATAATTTATCTAAAAGACAAGTAATCTAATTTTACATAAGAAGATAGCAACCAGCCATTTTCAAGGAGATTGTTCTTGGGTAACTTCTTCCCTACTAACTTCAAAATAGAAAACATTCACTTGGTTCATTCTTTCATTCTATCCTGTTGGTATGACCACACCAATTGAGTTCAAAATTGGAGAAGAGATGTTCTTGTACTTTTTTGGGAAGTGTGCTTTCAGCCTAGCAAAAACCTCCTAAAAATGTGTCACCTCTTAAGAGTGTAACACCTTCTTCCCAATAGGGAAAGAGATCATGAGACGTTTCATCCCATCTGATCAAATATGTCATAAAGTCAGAGTTGGAAAGTGTCCCAAGGCTGATTCTTTCTTAATTAAATTCACTGGATATTTCCATAGATTTTTTTAAAAATATCTATACATAATAGTACTACTAGACCAAATCACATAATTAAAGTCTAATGGATGTAGCATGAAAAAAAAATAGGTTTGGAAAAATTATGTTACTATTGCCAGGCATAAATAAAATATCAGCCAAAGCATTTTATTCCAATGAAGATTAATTTATCATGTATATCCCCATATCCCCACTTGTCATACCAAGGTCTCCTTTCTTTTTATTTAACACTCATTTTATTATCAGCCTTAAAGTGCGAATAGATGTATTAAATATTTATTTATCAATATGGGTGTAATAGGTATTAAATTATTAATTATTGTTTTTATATTAGAGAACATATTTAATGCAAGGAACCATGCTATGAGTGAAAGAAAAACAACTAATAAACAAGGGATAAAACACATGTAAAGTCCTTCCTGCGTGGATTTTATTTCTCATATAGTCACAGAAAAAAATAAGAGAACAATTTAATAAAATAAGTGTAGTCTTCTTCAGATGACTATTAAGAACTAACCTGATTAGTAGAAACTAACATGGCCAAGTATATTATTTGTCCTAAAAGTATGAAAAATAAAACTCAGTAAACTTCGGCAACCACAATGTCCTTTACTTAGAGTACTAGGATACTATTCATGTCTCTGGACATTAACCTTCTCTTTGCCTATTAAGACAAATGCTGGAATTTAACTTCCTGAAAGACCTTGACTGAGTAGTCTCTCAGGTAGTAGAAATCTTTACCTGTTCAGTCATTCAAAATATATCCCCAGTAGTGCAATTTCTGGGTCATAGGGTAACTCTATTTTTAACTTCTTGAGGAAACTCCATATTGTTTTCCAGAGTGGCTGTACCAGATTGCATTCCCACCAGCTTAGTAAGTGGATTACCTTTTCCCCATACCCTCACCAACGTTTGTGGTTTCCTGACTGTGCTACTAGGTATTTACCCAAAGGATACAAACATAGTGCAAAGGGACACATGCATCCCAAAGTTTATAGAAACAATGTCCACCATAGCCAAAGTATGGGAAAACCCCAGATTTCCATTAATAGATGAGTGGGTACAGAAGATGTGGTATATGAATAAATGGAATATTGCACAGCCATCAAAAATGAAATCTTACCATTTATCATGATGTAGATGAAACTAGAGGGTATTATGCTAAGCAAAATGAGTCAGAGAAAAATAATTGCCATATGACTTCACTAATATGTCTAATATAAGAAACAATATGGAGGAAAACAAAACTGAGGGTTGTTGGAGGGGAAATGGTGGGGGGATGGGGTAACTGGGTCATGGGCATTAAGGAGGGCACCTGATGTAATGAGCACTGGGTGTTATATGCAATGATGAATCACTGAACTCTACCTCAGAAACCAAGAATGCACTTTATGTTAATTAATTGAATTCAAATAAGTAACAAAAATAAAAATTAAATTAAATAGAAAACATATACCTAAGGCCTCTTCCTACCCAGTTGAAGGGATGTTCTACTTTGCACCAACATCATCCCAGAAAATCAGACCTTTCCACATGTTTGTACAAGCAATGAGGGATGTCTATATACAGGAAAATTATCAAGGAAACATCTAGGGGATGAAGAGAAACTCTAACGTGGGCAGACATTTGAATTCTCAGAGATCTCTTTGGCCATTGTATCAGGAAAATAAACCTTGTAGTTATATGTGCAGACACAGCCTATGGCTTTCCACATCACTACAACTTTCACTGAAAGAGAATGTATGGCCATTACAGGTTAGCTTATTATAATATTTTGAATTAATTCAAATAAATTAAACTGTTCTGGACAGTATTCTCCCCTAAAAGAATGACTAGAGAAAAAAAGACTATGTTCTTGCCAAGAAAGAGTGGCAGACACCCAAATACGTGTACTAGCACTCCTAGACCAAATCACATTATTAAGGTCTAAAGGATGTAACATGAGGGGAAAAAAATAGGTTTGGATCAATTATGAGACTATTGCCAGTGAAGAATAAAATACTACCCAAGGCATTTTAGTCAAGTGACGATTGAATCATCATGTATTTCCCCACTTGCCATAACAAGATTTTCTTTTGTTTCATTTTACATTCATTTTATTAATGACCTTGAAATGTGAATAGATATACTAAAAAATTATTTACCAACATAGATGTAATAACTATTCAATTATTAATTATTGTTTTATATTAGAGCACCTATTTAATGCCAAGAACCATACTATGAGTAAGGACACAACAGTTAAGAAAATGGGGGGAAAAAATCATGTGAAAAATCTTTCCCATATGGATCTTATTTCTCATAGAGTCACACAATAAATATGAGGACATTTGTACAAAGTAAGTATAGTTTCTTCAGATGACTATATAAAAATTAGCCTAATTCATAGAAATTAACTTGGACAAGCTATTATTTGCCCTATTTTTTTAAAATCTCAATTTAGTTATTTCAATGTATCTTTCCTTGGTCCATACAATTAGGCAACCAAAAATCTTTTACTTATATCATTAGGATAGCATTCCTGTCCCAGGACATTGTCCTAATAAGAAAGTTGGTGAAATTTAACTTCTGGGACAATCAATAACTGAGCAATCTCTCAGATAGTAGGAGAACTTTTCACCTGTTCAGTCATTCAAAATGTATCCTTAAGGCCACTTCTTCTCTAATAGAAGGCAGGTTTCTACCTTTTTCCAGCTTTATCTCAGTGAATTGGGCCCCTCCAGATGATTGCATAAGCAATGAGGGATGTCTATACAGTAGAACATATATGAAGGAAACATTTAGGGGGTGAAGAGAAACTCCAGACTCGGCAGACATTTGAATTCTCAGAAATCTCTTGGGCCACTGGATGAGGAAAATAATCCTTCCATTTATATGTACAGACACAGCCTATGGCTTTCCACACCACTACTGTTTTTCAATGAAAGAAATTGTAAGGCCATTACAGACTAGATTAGAATATTTGGAATAGATTCAAATAAAGTATCCTCCTCTGCACAGTGTTCTCCCCTAGAAAAATAACTAGAGAAAAAAAAAAATACTAGGTTCTTGCCAAGAAATAGTGGCAGACACCCAAATATGTGAAAAGCCTCTAATTTGAACAGGAAAAAATATATTAAATAATAAACTGTGAGTTTCTTATGGAAGGCAAATCACATTGATGCCAAAGTGAAAGGATAACCAGTCTCAGTTTCATTTATCAGTCATGTCCTCAGCCAAGGAAGTCCTATCTCTAGCTGTTAGCATCACTACAAAGAGGCCCTGAAGTTCAGATGCAGAAGGCCTTAGGATGAGGGAAGTTACTGAGGTTGAAGTTGCAATTCATAAAAAGATATGTAGTCACAGTTCTGTAGTTCTGTGTTGGGATGGATGCAGTTGACCAAGGCCTGAATCTATGTCAACTGACACCATAATAATTTTCAGTTCATTAATTCAATCCTTAATTTCAGTCCAGTATCAATTGAGTGACTGTTTCTACAAGAAACAAATTATTTTCCAACAAGAGCCTGTTTCTAAATCAAGTCTCTGAAGGCTTCCACTCTTACTCATTTTCCCACAGCTTATGATGAGCTCCAATGAGCATCTTCATTTCCACGTTTGGTTGTATATTGTATTTTCTAGGTCATAAGTATCATAGATAAAAATCATTAAGTACCTGTAAGAACCAGCTGAAGATCTTTTTGATGTGCTAAGCCACACAAAAAGCTACCTGTTTTCAATTTTTATAAATGTATGCATAGTTTTATGCTGTGTTAAAAAAAAATCCGAAAGAACTAAACTCTTATCTTAAGTTAGACATAGAGGACTAAATCAATGTCAAAGTTAAATAAAAAAAAAAGATGTAATGGAAAGATTAAAAAAAATCACTACAATATAAAACATTAAAGAGAACAAACTACAACAGTCAAAACTTGTACTATTATTCTACAACTGGTAAATTTCTAGCAATAGTGATCAAGATAAAATACCAATATCAGAAATTAAAGAGGAAATAAACTCATACAGATGCTTCAGACTTTGAAAGGTTAATAAATGATTTTTCTGGAAAAATAATTATTCTAATAAATTTTATACCTTAGATAAAATGGGTATAATTTCTTCACAAACTTCCGAAAAAGACTCAAAAATAACTTGAGGAGGAGAAGCAAGATGGTGGAGGAGTAGAAGACCTAAGTTTCACCTGGTCCCAGGAATTCAGGTAGATGGTTTTCAAACCATTCTGAACACCTACAAACTCAACAAGAGATTAAAGAAAAAACAGCAGCTATTCAATGAACAGAAAATTGACCATTTTCTGGAAGGTAGGATGTGTGGAAAAGTGAATCCAAGGTGATATTTGGAAAGATAGACTGCAACAAGGGAGGCAGCTGCCGGCAAGTGACAGAGCAGTGGAGAACAAAATTGGAACTTCTACAAGTAGGCTCTGCTGAGGTATGTCATTCCAGTGGCTAAGTATTGGATAGAACCCTCTCTGGAACAGTGTGGTCTCACAACCCTCAGGGTCACAGAACAACTGGAGGTGACTGAGTGTGGTAGAGCTCCCAAGTCTTGGAACCCAGAAACTGGCTGCAAGCCCAGGAGGAGGTTCTCAGCTTGGGGATGCCATAAACCATGATCCACAGCAAAGTTGGGCGACTACTCTTTGAGCAGAGACCCCAAAAGCAGGCAATCCAGGGAGCTTCCCCTTCCTACCCCAGAGGAATGGCACAGGAGTGCACTGTAGGACTCTGCAGGGTTTGGAGACTCTAAATGGGGACATGTGCCAGAAAGAGAAATGCTTGGTTATAGGCCTAGTGAGCATGCAGTGCAGCTAGAGACCAAAGAGATAGGAGATATTGACTGCTTTTCTTTGCAGGCTAACTGAGGAGTGGTGCACCCAGTTCTTGGGGCCTCCAGGCCCAGAGATTAGGAGGATGCCATTTTTATTCTTGTCCCCCAAAGCCATACAGAGAGATTTCAGGGCACAAAAGCTACAGAGAGCAAACCCGAGAAGAATGAGAATACTTAGCATGGCCCTGGCAAAAGTGGTGCAGTTCCACCTTGGGCAAAGACACTTGAAAGTCACTGCAACAGGCTGCTCATCTATAAGATCAGCAAGAACATCCAGCCAAGACCAAGTTTACCAATCAATGAGAACTGCTAAACTCTAGCAATGTGCTGTTGGGGAATACAGCACATAGAATTCATGACTTTTTTCTCATGATTCTTAAGACCTTCAAAGTAAATTTTTTTTAACATTTTTTACTTTTTTTCTGTTTCTATTTTTTCTTTTTCTTCTTTCTTATTTTAACCATCTTATCAACTCCTTTTTAAAATATTTTTTTAAATTTTCATTTTTACACTCATCTTCTATCCCTTCATTGTATGTAACTATTTTTCATATATAACTATATAAGCAGAGTTTTATACTTACATTTATACAAAAATATAAATATAGAAGTATATATTTTTGTATATAACTTTTTCTTTCTTTAAAATTCTGGCATACAGTATCTTCTAACAGACCAAATATACCCAAAAATACTAGTGTATGGTTTTCTTCTAGTCTCCAGCCTGATCACATTCTCTTTTTTTTTCTTTTTTTAATTTTTTTCCTTCTTTTTTCAACAAACTTCTTAACTCAACAACTCCTTTTTTTAAAAACTTTTTTAATGTTCATCTTTATAGTCATATTCCATCCCTTTAGCATATTTACCCTTATTTTTGTGTATACATACAAGGTTTATATCTTTAAAATTTTGGGAGGCAGTTATTTCTAACAGACCAATATAAACCCAAGATCTAGTGTGTGGCTCTGTTCTATTCACCAGCCTTATCATTTTTTTTTCCTTTCTTTTTCTCACAGTTGCCGGTCTCTTCTGATTGGTATAATGTATATTTTTCTGGGGTTATTCTTACACTTTTAGCATTTTGTTCTCTCATTCATCTATTCTTCTCTGGACGAAATGATGAAACAGAAAAACTCACCTAAAAAAAAAAAAAAGACAAAGAAGCCATACTTACTGCCAGGGACCTAATCAATATGGACTTTAATAAGATGTTGGAACTAGGGTTCAGAATGATGACTATAAAAGTACTAGCTGGGCTTTAGAAAAGAATAGAAGATACTAGAGAATTCCTTTTTGGAGAAATAAAAGAACTAAAATCTTAAAAAGTTGAAATCAAAAAGGCTATTAATGAGGTGCAATCAAAAATGGAGGCTCTCATCATTAGGATAAATGAGGCAGAAGAGAGAATTAGTGATATAGAAGACCAAATGATGGAGAATAAAGAAGCTGAGAAAAAAGAGAGATAAACAACTACTGGGTCACTACAGAATAATTCGAGAGATAAGTAATACCATAAGACAAAACAATATTAAAATAATTGACATCACAGAAGAAAAGAAACAGAGGCAGAAGATACATTGGAGCAGATTATAACAGAGAACTTCCTTAATTTGGGGAAGGAAGCAGGCATCAAAATCCAGGAGGCACAGAGAATCTTCCTCAAAATCAATAAAAATAGGTCAATGCATCATATAATAGTAAAACTTACAACTCTCAGTGACAAAGAGAAAATACTGAAAATAGATTGGGACAAGAGGTCTGTAAAATACAACAGTACTAATATTAGATTGGCAGTAGACCCAATCACAGAGACCTGACAGGCCATAAAGGACTGGTATGATATATTTAGAGCACTAAATAAGAAAAATATGCAGCTAAGAATACTATACCCAATGAGGCTGTCATTGAAAATAGACGGAGAGATTTTAAAAAAAAAAAAAAAAAAAAAAACCTTCCAAGACAAACAAAATATAAAATAATTTGTAAACACCAAACCAGCCCCACAGGAAATATTGAAAGGGGTTCTTTAAGCAAAGAGACAGCCTAAAAGTAACATAGACCAGAAAGAATATAGACAATATACAATAACAGGCACCTTACTGGATATACAATGGCACTAAATTCATATCTTTCAATAGTTACTCTATATGTAAATGGGCTAAATGACCCCAATCAAAAGTCATATTGTGCCCAAATTTCGAGACCCCCCAAAGACGACCACCAGAGTCCAGAGTCAAAGCCAAACAGCAAGGGTCATTTATTACGAGTTCAAACCCGGACATCCGCGCATTCGTTGCCGGTGACGCTAAGAGGTCCCGAGCTCAGGATCACACTTTTTATACACTATTTTTGGGGAGGCAGGGACTTAGCATACATCATAGTATCTTGTAACAAATCGCCACATACCGCGGGAAAATCAAAAAGGAACTCTATAATATGACTGGCGCACTACAGAGCGGGAAAAGGCTGGGAACGGATGATTGGTTAGGGCAAAGGGCTCTTCAAATGAAGGGTCATTCTTCAAACTGCTGAGTTGGCGCCACTAGGATATGTGTCACCTCAGGATTGACCAGGGTCTTCCTGTCAAGCCGCAGGGCACCAGACAGTTGTTAGCTCTCAGCCCAGAGCCAGATCGGGGGGAAGGTCCTTGAGCAGTTATTCTGTTACATCCAATTCCGGGTGGGGGTTTCTCTGGTCAGATGGCTGTTATCTCTTGGCCCAGAGTCGGGGGAGGGGTCCAGGCCATTCTGTCAGGTTCAATTCTGGGAGGGGGATGTGTGGTTACAGAGTGTCTACAGAAAGTCTGCTGGTATTTTTCCATCTCCTCATGGGTTAGCAAGCGAAGGTACAGAAGCAGAAATAGCGGTAATGGCATCTCAGTCACAGGGTATTGGAAAGCATTAAAAAACAATACCTATTGATATGCTATCTGCAAGAAACTGATTTCAGACCCAAAGACACCTCCAGATTTTAAGTAACACAGTGAAAAACAATTTAAAATCTAGTGGACATCAAAAGAAAGCTGAGGTGATAATCCTTATATCAGCTAAACTAGATTTTAAAATAAAGGCTACAATAAGAGATGAGGAAGGATACTATATCATACTTAAAGGGTCTGTACAACAATTAGACCTAACAATTTTAAATATCTATGCTCCTAATATGGGATCAGCCAAATATATAAACCAACTAATAACCAAATCAAAGAAACACATCGACAATAATACAATAAGAGTAGGGGACTTTAACACACCCCTCACTGAAATGATCAGATCGTCTAAACAAAAGACACACTGGACAAGATGGACAGATATATTGAGAACATTCCATCCCAAAGCAACAGAATACACATTCTTCTCTAGTGCACGTGGAACATTCTCCAGAATAGATCACATCCTGGGTAACAAATCAGGTTTCAACCAGTACCAAAGGATTGGGATCATTCCCTGCATATTTTCAGACCACAGTGCTTTGAAACTAGAACTCAATCACTAGAAGAAAGTTGGAAAGAATTCAAATACATGGAACCTAAAGAGCTACCTATTAAGGAATGAATGGGTCAACCGGGAAACTAAAGAAGAATTTAAAAATATCATGGCAACTAATAAAACTGAAAACACAACTGTTCAAAATCTTTGGGATGAAGCAAAGGCGGCCCTCAGGAAGTATATAGCAATATAAGTCTTTCTCAAAAAACAAGAGAGGTCTCAAATACACAGCCTAACTTTACACCTAAAGAGATGGAGAAAGAACAGAGAAGAAAGCCTAAACCCAACAGGAGAAGAGAAATAGGAAAGATCACAGCAGAATTCTGATCTCTGCTCAAAATATGTTCTTAAAACTGTTTGTATTTCTTTGGTGTTGGTTGTGATTGCTCCTCTTTCATTCCTGATTTTATTTATTTGGGTCCCTTCTCTTTTCTCCTTGATAAGTCTGGCCAGGGGGTTATCAATATTATTAATTCTTTCAAAGAACTAGTTCCTACTTTTGTTGACCTGTTGTACTGTTCTTTTGATTTCTATTTCCCAGAAGGTTGTCCCCAGGGGGTTGCCCTTTCTCCACTTCCTTGTCAACAATTTTTGTTCCCTCTCTTGTTAATTTTAGCCATTCTGACTGATGTAAGATGGTTTCTCATTGTGGTTTTGATTTGCATTTCCCTTATGATTAGTAATGTTGAGAAACCTTCCATCTGTATGTCTTCTTTGGAAAATATCAATTTAGGCACATTGCTCATTTTTTAATCAATTTTTGTTTTAATTTCCATTTGCTATTTAATTGTATAAATTCCTCTTACATTTTGGATATTAATCTCTTATGAGGTATATGACTTCCAAATATTTTATCTCATTCCATAGGTTGCCTTTTCCTTTGGTGCATAAGCAGTCTGGATTTAGAACTTGAAATCCTGAACTTCAAGATCATATCAGGATGGAAGGTGATATTAACTGGCCTACTCCCTTCTTTTTCATCCTTCTGGGAGCCTGGAACTGCCATTTTACAAATCTGACATACTCACTGGAGAGATAGGCTACAAGGAGAAGGAGGTAGAAGATTCCAACCTTCTAGCCATCTCTGCCAAGGCACAACTCACATGAATAAAGTCATCCTAAATACTCCCTAAAAGCCCCTAATCAGCTGAATACCAGAGAGGAACCTCAGTCCAAGTCACATGGAACAGAATGGTTCAGTCGTGTGCTCCCAAAATTAGCATATGGTTAGACAAAGACTTCTGTATGGCAAGATATATCCCTGTGTGTAGTCAGATACACTGTGTGTGATATAGCAAATATTTATGTATATACATCTGCATTCATATGTGTAGTCAGATACTTATCCATATGTTTTTGGAAACAGACTTCTCTGTGTTCACATATAGATACATATATGAAATTGGATATATACCTACAGATCACTGAACAATGTACCTATATATAACCTGTAATTATACAGCGCTACATGAGGTCAGATAGAGATATCTGTGGTTGAATACCTACTTGTGTACTGTCAAATGTAGGTCTATGAATTTTGAATTCAAACAAACACACATGCCTCTGAGTATTGTGCAAAAGACACTGAGCCCTTTCTGATCAGCTCATTGGAAATGTGAACAAACTGAGGGTTATGGAAGGGGAGGTCACTGGGGGGATGTGGTAACTGGGAGATGGGCATTAAGGAGGTCATGAATGTGAAAAGCACTGGTGTTATATGCAACTGATAAATACATCTGAAATAAATGATGCACTTTATGTTGACTAATTGAATTTAAATTAAAAAAAAGAAAATATTAATCAAATGTATTAATCAAAGCTACTATTTAATTAATAAAACCAAAAGCCAAGATTTATGTACATTCTATGGAAATGATTACAAATTTACTGAGACATTGATCAAGCCTTCACAATATATGTCTCATTCTGGATGGGAAAACAAGATATGAAAACATGCCATTTTCCTCAAAATCAATGTGGTGAGTCATGAAATTCTAAATATAGAGTTATGGGAAGATTTCAAACTTTACAAAATAATCCTAAGGTTTATTAGGAAAAATAAATATGGAGAAATTTCAAAAGACTTGAAAATGCTGAGTAATTAAAGAAGATTATTCCTACAAGGTATAAACACCTTAAAATCCTTGACTACTGATATAGAATGTTAGTGGTAGGGAAACACACCAAAGGAAAAGGAGGAGGAGGAGGGAGCGGCACAGAAGGAGGGGAAATGGGCCACAAGTTAACACACTAATTGTATAAAATTTTACATATTAAATAGAAAATTTTAAATTATTACTAAAATTAATAATAACCTTGGAAGATTATTTTTCCTGTTTAAGGAAAACAGGCTTATATTTGTCCTTATTATAAGCAAAAATAAATCCTGTATCACTTAAAAAGAAAACATTTTTGAGAGTTATTTTTATTTTTTAAACAGATGATAAAATTTATAAATTCACTAAATGAAAGTAAATGAAATTTTCCAAGAGTGATGGGATAGAAGAAATCAAAAGTTAAGGAATATGGGAACATCATTATAGAAAAACACACATAATTACAACATAAATAAGGTAAATGTTTTGAGCAAATATCAAAGACTATTGTAGCAAATGTATATATTTAATGTAGAAAGAGTTCATGAAAATTCATCAGTAAAAACTCTTCAAGAGATCAAGAATTCAAGAATGCAAGTACTGACAAAGTTCATGGAGTTGATTCTATGTCACACATTGTGCAAACACAGAGTATAAAGACAGTTAAGTAACTTTTGTGGCTTAAAAGAACTTATAGAATAATTAACATAGACAATTAACCAAGATTTTTATCTCATCACTTGCAATAACAGTACAAATTTGGAAATTAACTAAATGTCTAAATTCATTTGGGCCACTTTAACAGAATACCACAAACTGATTGGCTTCAACAAAAGTCATTTGTTTCTCACAGTTCTGGGGTCTGGGAAGTCCAAGATCAAGACATTTGCAGATTCCATATCTGGTGAGATCTTGCATCCTAGTTCATAGATAACTGTTTTTGCTGTGTATTCACATTGCAGAAAGAGCAAGTGAGGTCTATGGTGTCATTTTTATTTGTAAGTAATTAATGTTGCTTTTAAATTATCACTCTTCGCAGATGATATGATACTATATGTGGAAAACCCAAAAGACTCCACTCCAAAACTGCTAGAACTTATACAGAAATTCAGTAAAGTGTCAGGATATAAAATCAATGCACAGAAATCAGTTGCATTTCTCTACACCAACAGCAAGACAGAAGAAAGAGAAATTAAGGAGTCAATCCCATTTACAATTGCACCCAAAATCATAAGTTACCTAGGAATAAACCTAACCAAAGAGACACAGAATCTATACTCAGAAAACTATAAAGTACTCATGAAAGAATTTGAGGAAGACACAAAGAAATAGAAAAATGTTCCATGCTCCTGGATTGGAAGAATAAATATTGTGAAAATGTCTATGCTACCTAAAGCAATCTACACATTTAATGCAATTCCTATCAAAGTACCATCCATCTTTTTCAAAGAAATGGAACAAATAATTCTAAAATTTATATGGAACCAGAAAAGACCTCTAATAGCCAAAGGGATATTGAAAAAGAAACCAAAGTTGGTGGCATCACAATTCCAGACTTCAAGCTCTATTACAAAGCTGTCATCATCAGGACAGCATGGTACTGGCACAAAAACCGACACATAGATCAATGGAACAGAATAGAGAGCCCAGAAATAGACCCTCAACTCTATGGTCAACTAATCTTTGACAAAGCAGGAAAGAATGTCCAATGGAAACAAGACAGCCTCTTCAATAAACGGTGTTGGGAAAATTGGACAGCCATATGCAGAAAAATGAAATTGGACCATTTCCTTACACCACACACAAAAATAGACTCAAAATGGATGAAGGATCTCAATGTGAGAAAGGAATCCATCAAAATCCTTGAGGAGAACACAGGCAGCAACCTCTTCGACCTCAGCCGCAGTAACATCTTCCTAGGAACATCGCCAAAGGCAAGGGAAGCAAGGGCAAAAATGAACTATTGGGATTTTATCAAAGATCAAAAGTTTTTGCACAGCAAAGGAAACAGTTAACAAAACCAAAAGACAACTGACAGAATGCGAGAAGATATTTGCAAATGACATATCAGATAAAGGACTAGTGTCCAAAATCTATGAAGAACTTAGCAAACTCAACACTCAAAGAACAAATAATCCAATCAAGAAATGGGCAGAGGACATGAACAGACTTTTCTCAAAGAAGACGTCCAGATGGCCAACAGACACATGAAAAAGTGCTCCATATCACTCGGCATCAGGGAAATACAAATCAAAACCTCAATTAGATATCACCTCACACCAGTCAGAATGGCTAAAATCACAAGTCAGGAAATGACAGATGCTGGCGAAGATGCGGAGAAAGGGGAACCCTCCTACACTGTTGGTGGGAATGCAAGCTGGTGCAACCACTCTGGAAAACAGCATGGAGGTTCCTCAAAATGTTGAAAATAGAACTGCCCTATGACCCAGCAATTGCACTACTGGGTATTTACCTTAAAGATACAAAC
>NW_026739492.1:641615-673851 GCF_022355385.1 Mustela nigripes
GATTCACAGACCTGTACCCCTGGGGATAAAAACATGTTTATAAAAAATAAAAAATTAATTTAAAAAATAAAAAAGAATGAATCATACAGTTCTTCAACAATGAATTTGTTTTATCATTCATAGTATATGCTTAAGTTGAAATTACTATAGATTTTCTTTTTTTTTCATTTTATTTTATTTCTTTTCAGTGTTCCAGAATTCATTGTTTATGCACCATACCCAGTGCTCCATGCAATATGTGCCCTCCATAATACCCACCACCAGGCTCACCCAACTCCCCATCCCCCTCCCCTCCAAAACTCTCAGTTTGTTTCTCAGACTCCACAGTGTCTCATGTTCGTCTTCACCGCCAATTTCCCCGAACCCCCTTCACCTCTCCTCCATGTCCTCCATGTTATTCCTCATGTTCCATAAGTAAGCGAAACCATATTATAATTGACTCTTTCTGCTTGACTTGTTTCACTCAGCATAATCTCTTCCAATCTTGTCCGTGTTTCTACAAAAGTTGGTACAAGAGACCTCATGGTCTCTGAGGGAGGCAGAATACTCCATTGTCTGTATGGACCATATCTTCCTTATTCATTCATCTGTTGAAGGGTTTCTTGGCTCCTTCCACAGTCAGGGGACTGTGGCCATTGCTGCTATGAACATTGGGGTACAGATGACCCTTCTATTCACTACATCCGTATCTGTGGGATAAATACCCAGTAGTGCAATTGCAGGGTCATAGGGTAGCTCTATTTTTAGTTTTTTGAAGAATCTCCACACTGTTCTCCAAAGTGGCTGCACCACCGTGCATTCCCACCAACAGTGTAAGAGAGTTCTCCTTCTCCACATCCTCTCCAACACTTGTTGTTTACTCCCTTGTAAATTTTGGCCATTCTAACTGGTATAAGGTGGTATCTCAATGGGTCTTGATTCGAATCTCTCTGATGGCTAATGATGACAAACATTTTCTTCATGTGTCTGTTAGCCATTTGTATGTCTTCTTTGGAGAAGTGTCTGTTCATGTCTTCTGCCCATTATTGGATGGGACATCAGCCCCATCTTGGATCTTGGATATCAGCCCTTTGTCTGTAGTGTCATTTGTGAATATCTTATCCCATTCCAAGGATTGCCTCTTTGATTTGTTGACTGGTATCTCTTTTTAAAGAGACAGTACCACATGACCTAATCAGCTCCCAAACACCCCACCTCCAAATATCATGTATTATAAAGAATTTAATGAATTTTGGAGGGAACACAAATATTCAGTCTATAGCCACATCTAAAACTGATGACTTGATGATAAAACTTCTGTTTACTATTATTTAATGATAGCGTCTTATTTGGGAAGAATTTGAGATGACATAAGAAATCTCCATGTAATAATAATTGATATAAGATGGGATATAAGTTTCTTATACAATGTGACTTATGAGTGAAAAGGCTCTATTCCCCATAGCCAGAGCACCCAATAAATTCAGACTAAATAAGGGAGGCAGAAACATGAGTTTCTTTGATTACATGCTTCCTACACTATTAGAGGCAGATAACATCTTCTTTCAAACTTCATTCAGAGAGAGGGAGACTTATGAAAGGGATCTCTGTTAAAGAAATCAATACATATTATGAACTCTTTATTACTCAATAATCTGCATTCCATTAAGAGAAGAGGTAAAAGTGACATGCCATATTGTCAACATCTTTCTTACAAATGATATCACCCAAAATATCTGGTGTCAGGGTCTGTATTGCATACCCAAAGCTCATGAACTATGGATTATGTTAATTCCATATATGAAAGGAAGGGCCAAGGTCCCTAAAGAAGGGAATGAAATGCTATAAGCAAAAGTACAGATGGTGATACTGAAAAATAGCAGAGATATTATCAAATATTCTAAACTACAAGGGAAGATTAATGGATCATCTCAATGAAAATATAACACCGAACAAAGGTGCTCCACATGAGGAGATAATAGGATTTGCCACTTAGAAAAATGAGTAAATCTTACTCATAATATCTAGATCTTTTGTTTGGGTTTTTTCCTTGCCATAACTTCTTTATGAGTAATATTATAACACGGAAGAAGAATTCCTTTTCAATCCTATCAGTTAAGTAATATGAACAAAATTATATACTTAACCATCTTGCAGTTACAAAAATAAGATATATACTTCAAGTATTAACTATGAGTTGTCTTTGTATGGGAGGAATGACCAAATGTTTATGCCCCAATTCTTAAAATCTTTATCTGAAATATATAATGAGCAATATTAATTCTGAAAAAGAACAATTGGATAAAAGAGAAGCATGTGAAAATTTCCCAGTAATGAAAATAAAGGTACAGTATTTATTATAGCAAAACTCATCACATAGAACACAAACCTATAGTTTCAATAGAAACATTTTATGCCCAAAGGCTACAGACCTACTTTCCTAACAATTTATGAAAATCTTAGAAATCTTTTTTGATCATTACAATATTTACACCTTAAATGCTTTCATAATACACAAGTTCATTAAACCTGAGGAGAAATTCATTACAAATAAATAATTAAATAATTCTTTCCTAGATGGAATAACTCTTCATTGAAAAAAGGTGAAAATTTCTCGTCAGCATCATTTTCTTCTTCTGGTCCACAGCTTTTTCATGGCATTTTTCATTTCTCCATTTCTCAGAGTATAGATCAGAGGGTTTAACATAGGGGTGATAACTGTGTAAAATACAGTCAAGGATTTATCAATGGGTAAAGTAGAAGGAGGTCTCACATACATAAAAATGCAAGGGACAAAGAAGAGGACCACCACTGTAATGTGTGAGCCACAAGTGGATAAGGCTTTGCGCCTCCCTTCCTGACTATGGGTCTTCAGGGAGTGCAGAATGACCCCATACGAAATGAGTAAGACTGTAAAGATGACCACACAGATTGCTCCATCATTGGCAACTACAGTGAGACCAATAACATAGGTGTCAGTGCACGCAAGTTTTAATAACGGATACATGTCACAGATAAAGTGGTCGATGACATTGGGACCACAGAAGGGAAGGTTGTAAACAAAGAGAAGCTGAACAACAGCATGCAGAAAACCTCCAACCCAGGCCAACAGCAGCAATAGAACACACACCCGTTGATTCATGATTGTCAAATAATGCAAAGGTTTGCAGATGGCCACGTAGCGGTCATAGGCCATGACCACCAGGAGCAAAATCTCAGCACCACCAAATAAGTGCCCTATAAAGAGCTGGGACATGCAACCTTGGAATGAAATGGTTTTCTTCTCATACAGTAAGTCTATAATCATATTTGGAGTAACTGTAGTAGAATAAACAGCATCCATAAATGATAAATAACCAAGGAAGAAGTACATAGGGGCATCCAGGGATGGGCTGACCACCACAGTCACCACAATGAGTAGGTTGCCCACCATTGTCACAATGTAGATGATCAAGAACACGACAAATAGTATTTTCTGACCTTGAAGGCTCTGGGTGAGCCCCAAGAGGACAAACTCAGTCACATTGTTCCTGTGTTCCATATGTTCTTTTGCATCTCCTTATTTCACAGTTCAAGAAAAAATTAGCTATAAATGTGATAATTACTGTTGACTTCCTGAAATCTAACACAATCTGTTTATTCATTTACCTAATAGGCATTGCAGTTTCTTATACTCCAGTACTTTCAGAAATTATAAGAATACAAGGTGGATGAAAACATTCTCCCTAACCTCACCAGTCTTGCTGATTCAAGCAGAGATAAGTCACTAAAAACATTGTGGAGAAAGGACACAGTATAAATAAATGGAGGAGCACAACCAATTTTCCAACTGGAAGCTAGTAAAATTGTACATGTAGTGAATTCTTCATATACAAATTTTTAAATGCATTTATTTAATGAAAAACTACAGCAAGATTTGTATTTACTTCCCAGCTAACACAAGAGATGACTTTCTAACTTCTGGAATCTTCTTAACTCATAAATGAAATTGATACATTTTATGATATCAGAACATCTCAAGGACTTTAAAGATACCATGACATCAATAGATAAAAGTAGATGGGAGAAAAGACTTGCATTTCAGAGGATATACACAGAGTTAATATCAAAATACACACATAGATTTAAGCAAATAAAATATAGAAGACAAAGAAACTAATGGCAAGTGGGTAAATCATTTAAAGAAGTATTTATAGGAATAACCAACAAGTATATCCTATATGCTGAAACATATCTGTAAACAGAAACATAGGAACTGAAATAAGAGCTTGATTATGAAAGTGTGACCTGGGATTCTTCAAAATCACTCATTCAAGTTTGTGGATGCTACACCACCCTCTAACTTCCACAGATCAGCAAACAATGCTCAGAGAACATATCAATTGAAAGCATCTGTAGAGTTAGAAATATCTTGCCCATTAAAATATCCCTAGGCCTGAAACTAGTTTCTAAAAATACTGTTTGAGAAAATACATTTATCCTGTATCTTTATATATAAAAATAGCCAAAAAAGAGTATTACAGAACTGAGCTAATTCCCACATATTCTAATAACCATAAAGAATCGCTAATATAGCTGTTATCAGATTCACTCAGCAGAACTTTTAAAAGACTGAATCCCAACACCACCAAGATGTAAAATATAAAGTCTATTTTGGAGTCTTACATCTAATTACACTTCCTAGGATACCTGCATGCTGAAACACCTTTCAATTCAAGGTTGCATCCCTTCTCCCTTCTCTTTTGTGCATTGATACCATCTCTGTGCACACAGATCAAGAAAACACATGCATCATCACAGGATCTTGAACTGTTTCCATGTGAACAATGCTTTCTATGTTTGCAGAAAGTCTTATTCACTTCAGTCTTTCAGAAAAACGTTACCTCAAATTTCTGGGTTTTTCAAATGAATACAAAGGCCGTATAATCTAAACAAGTCTGAATACTGGTTGTGAACAAAAAGACCCCAAATCTTCATTGATAGCAGATTTGTCTCAATAACAAAAGAATGTTAAACCAAATTTTTAAGTTAAAGAAGAAGAAGAAGAAGAAGGTGGTCAAGTGGGCACCTGGGCGGCTCAGTCACTTACATGTCTTTCTTCTGCTCAAGTCATTATCCCATGGTCCTGGGATGAAGTCCTAAGTAGGGCTCCTGGTTCAAAAGGGAGGTTTTGTTTTTTTTTTGTTTTTTTTTTTTTTTTCCTCTCTCTGCCTCTGCCCCCTCCCCCTCTTTGTGAGTTCTCTGTCTCATTCACCCACTAGAACTCTCTCAAACAAATTTTTTAAAAATCTTTTTTTAAAAAAAGTTTAACTTTGCAGGAGATAAAGTTGTGAATTGTTAGAAAAGTTTATGTGGTTATGTGGTCAGTTATACTGGTCTGTCTTCACAAAGCATAGTTAAACCTTGGATTCCCTGTATGGAGAATAATTGCATATACATACTTCATTGTGTTTTGAATCCTTCCTTTCAATTCCTGATAAAGCCGGTCATTGAACACTGATCCAAAGACTCCTAGATCAAGACAATGGTGTGTAGACACGTTACCTGCATTTGAACTACTACACAGATTGTTCAGTCATTGAACTGGTACATCTCCAAGACTGATTCTTCCCTAATTAAATTCATTGGGACCTTCATCATAATTGTGAGTGTAGACCTGCATCTCCAGAGATGCCACCAGGATAATAACCATGTACAACAGGACTTAAACTTTTCCTCTTGGGGAGAAATCACAAAAGAACAACTTGAGATTGAAACACCAAAAGAGAAATGTCCAGTGTGGACGGAAATAAAATATGTAAAAACTCTCTTCTTTCTTTCATTTTTTTAAAGATTTTTATTTATTTATTGGACAGACAGAGATCACAAGTAGGCAGAGAGGCAGGCAGAGAGAGAGGAGGGAGCAGCCTCCCCACTGAGCAGGGAGCCCGATGTGGGACTCGATCCCAGGACCCTGGGATCATGACCTGAGCCAAAGGCAGAGGCTTTAATGCACTGAGCCACCCAGGCACCCAAAACTCTCTTCTTTCAAGCATGACTTTCAAATTAGGCATAGCTCTTCTGGTTACACTTAAGCTATGTCTTTGTACACAGATACCTAAACTGACTTCTATGGCATCACAAAAGTAAATTGTGTCTAACCCGTTTAAAAGTTGTCCAAAATGTGGATAAAGCAAGATTCTCCCCTAAGGGGAAGAGTTTTGAGTTTGTCACATAAGGGCACATAGACAAGTTGATAGATCCTGTGTTACTATAGGAGTGGGGAGGGAGAAAACACTGTGAGAGGTTTCCACTTACCTCAGAGTGCTCAGAGAATGTTCACCAAAATACACACTACACTTGGCCGAAAAACAAATTGCAATGCATTTTAAAGGACTTAAATCATACAGAATATATATAATGAAATTCAAGAGAAATATAACAGTTTCCCAATTATTTACAAATTAAACAACATAAATTTAAATTACCACGAATTAAAGAAGATATATCAGTGAATAGTTTTTATTTATTTTTATATTTGTAAGACTTTATTTATTTATTTGCCAGAGAGAGAGAGCATGAGGGAGCAGCAGGTAGAAGTAGAAGCAGAATCCCCACTGAACAAGGAGCCCAGTGAGGGACTAGATCCCAGCACCCTGAGATCATGACCTGAACCAAAGGCAGGTGCTTAACTGACTGAGGAACCCTGACATCTCAGTGAATAGTTTTTAAAATGAAGTTTCAACAGAATGATAACGAAATGTGTGTGTGTGTGAGTGTGTACACCGGGTGCAGTTAAAGGAGTGCTTAGAAAGAAATGGATAGGGGTAAATAGAAGTATTAGGAACCAAGAGACATGAAATGAAGTCAAGCTTCTATCTTAAGAACCTGAGCAAAGGAAAACCAAAATAAACCCAGAGAACACTGGGTAGAATGGAAAAACTAAATAAAATATAGAAACCATAGAAAGAGAAATTAGTTGAATAGAAACTGGAATACAACATAGAATATATAAAATATATAAATCCAGGAAGTTGTTCTTTCAAAGATTCATAAAACTGATACATTCCTAGCAAAATGGATAGAACCATATTGCTAGGATTGAACTATAACCAAAGGATAAGAATCAAGAATTAAGAAAGCTCCATCCCTCTATTCTGCTGATCTGAAAATGACAACAACAGAGCATCATAAATGAATTTATGCCATCTAAGAAAGTGGAGCTCTGTTATGAAAGATACAACTTTCTAAATAGACACAGAAAAATAATTAAAAACTAAAATAAACTGGGGTTTCTGGCTGGCTCATCAGTAGAGCATGTGATTCTTGATCTTAGGGTCATGAGTTCAAGCCTCATGTTGGGTATAGAGATTACTTAAAAAATAATAATAATAATATTTCTGAACTGGAATAATCTAATGTTGTTAAATAAATAAATAAATAAATTCTTTAAAATCCATCCCCTCCTAAAACAAAAATTTCACCCCCATACAAATTTATCAATTATCCTATATAAAAATTTATCAAAGTGTAGTACCAATCTTATATAAATATGTTCATGAATAAGGAGATATTAAAATACTCCCTGACTCATTTTATTCATCCAGCATAACCCTTACACCTGGAAACAAGAACATCACAAGAAAAATGATCAGACTAATCTTTTAAATTTCCCTATTCAAAGACAAAATAATTTCATACCTAGAAAATCTCAAAGGATCTACAAAGAGAGTTACTAGAATTAATTAATGAGTTTAGTAAGGTCATAAGATACATACATGATCCAAAAACTTAATCACGTATCTATAAACTAACAAAAAACATTTGAAACTTTTTAATGTGTCACTTTAATAATAAAAATCATGACATCCTTAGGCATAAAATACATAAATATATGCTGTTATATGCTTAAATTACAAAATATTAATGAAAAATATCAAAGGAAAAGTATTTGGAGAGATATACCACAGTCAGGAATTGGAAGGCTATTTACTGCTAAAATATCATATCCCCTCTAAATGATCTATAGATTCAACACAACTCTCAACAAAATCCCACTAATTGTTTATACATTATAAAAATATGTTGATTCAAAAATTTATCTAAAAAGGTAAAATAACAGGATTCCTGTGTGGCTGTTTGCTTAAGCATCTGCTTTCAGCTCAGGTCATGATCCCAAGGTCCTGGAATTAAGTCCAGATTCAGGCCCCTTGCTCAGTGGGAAGACTGCTTCTCCCTCTGCCTGTCCCTCCTCACACACCCCAGCTTGTCATCTCTCTCCCTCCCTCTCTCTCAAAAATAAACAAGTAAATAAAATATTTTTAAAAGAAAGGTAAAATAATAGAATAGCCAAATTTAATTTTGAAAAGAACAAGTTGAAGAAGTTAGACTACCTGCTTTCTAGACTTACTATTTAGTATTGGAGAAAGGATACATATGTAAGGTCAATGAAATCAAATAGTCTAGAGACAGACCCTCATATTTGATGACTTATGATAAGTGCATGGAGGCAATTCAATAGAGAAATGATAGCCTTTTCAACAAGTGGTGCTGCAACAAAAGGGTATCTATTTGAGAAGAGTGAACCTTGATCAATACCTCAAGTCATAAATAAAAGTTAATCCAAAATGGTTCATAGAGCTAAATGTAAACCTAAAACTATAAAACCTCTCCATGAGAACATAAGAGAAGATCTTTGTGACCTTGAATTAGACAAAGATTGTCTAGGTATAACAATAAAGGCATAGTCAATTTAAAAAGTGATATCTTGAACTCCATAACACAAAAATGATTCTCTTTAAAGGCATTTTTATTAAATGAAATATAACACACTGATGGTGAGAAAATATTTGCAAATTATATATCTGATAAAGGACTTTTCTTCAGAATACACTAACTCTCAACTTTCAATAATAATAAACAACTCAGTATACAATGGTCAAAAGAACTGAACAGATATTTCACCAGAACAGATACATCAATTGGCAAAAAATGCACATGAAAATTGTTCAACATCATTAACTATTTGAGAAATGCAAATTAAAACCACAAGAAGATAACACTACTGACTATTCAAAAGGCAAAATTAAAAACTTGATAATGTCACATTCTGACAAAGAGAAAACCTAGAAATGTTATTTGATGCTGGTAATATGCTATGCTTTAGAAAAGTAGTTTAAAGCTGTTTTATGAAATCATACAGCTACCATAAAATCCATCTCTTCTACTCCTAAGAATTTACCTAATTGTAATGGGAACTTATGTTCATGCAAAAAAACCCTTTAACTGAATGTATATAGTGGTTTTGCTCATTATTTCAAGTATCTGGAAACAACCAAACTACCTATTAATTGAAAAAGGGATAAATAAACCTCTCATATAGCCATAGGATGGAATAATATTCAGCAATAAAAATGAATGAACTATTGATAAACACATTACGCATAAGTCTCCAATGCATTATAGTAAAAGAAAGAAGCCAGATTTAAAATACTACATACTAGACATGATCTTATAAATAAATAACCCTAAAATCTCCACCAAAAATTGCTAGAATTAATTTTTTAAAAATTCAGCAAACTTACAAAATACAAAATGAACATACAAAAACCAGTTGCATTTATACATAATAAAGACAAACTATCCAGAAAAGAGGTTAAGAAAATAATTTCATTTACAATGCCATCAAAAAGAATAAAATATGTAGGAATAAGTTTAACCAAGGAAATAAAAGATTTTCACCCTTAAAATGAAATGACATTGATGAATGATATTAAAGATATGAATAAAGGGAAAGATAACCTGTGTTCATGGATTGAAAGAATAAAGTTGTTAAAGTTTCCATACTATGCAAAGTATCTACAGCTTCAATAAAATCCCTATCAAAACTTTAATGGCACTGAAAAAAAAATTCATATGGAACCACAAAGACCGCAAATAGCCAAAACAATCTTGAAAAAGAATAAAGCTAGCAATATCACAAAATACGTTTCAAAAGTAGACTAATCAAAAGGTTATGATTCTGACATAAAAACAGGTGTGCAGACCAATGGAAGAGACTAGAAATCTCAGAAATAATCCCATGTATATGCAGTCAACTAATCTCTGAAAAGGGGAACCAAGAATACACTATGGAGAAAGGAAAGTCACTTTGTTGTGCTGGAAAACCGGATATCAATAAGCAAAAGAGTGAAATTGGACCTGAGCTACTGTTTGAATGTCTGCATACCCCCAAATTAATATTTTCATATCCTAATGTCTGATGTAATGGTATTAAGAGATGTGCCTTTGGGAGATGATTAGATCATGAGGGCATGAAATAAATGCCCTTATAAAAGAAGTGTTTTGGTGAAGACAGAGAAGTTTACCCTTGTATGCTTTTGGTGGGAACATAAACTGGTGTGACCACTAGGAAAAACAGTGTGGAAATTCCTAAAATAGTTAAAAGTAAAACTATCCTATGAAACAGCAATCCTACATCTAGGCATATATCGAAAGGAAATGATGGCAGTATTTTGAAGAGATATCTGCACCCAATGTTCTTTGAGTATTTTTCACAATAGGGGTGCTGGGTGGTTCAGTGGGTTAAGCCTCTGCCTTCAGCTCAGGTCACAGTCTCAGGGTCCTGGGATTGAGCTCCACATTGGGCAATAGACAAATTACAAATAAATAAATAAATAAATAAAAATAACAAAAAAAACCCTCTATTGATGGATGAATGGACCAAAAAATGGGGCATTAATAAGTAATGAAATATTATTTGGCTATAAAAAAAGAAAATTTTGCTTTCTGAGACATCAGTGAAGGAGAATGTTAAGTGAAATAAGCCAGATACAGAAAGGCAAATACTACATGATCTCAGTTATATGTGGTAGTTTTAAAAAAAAGTCAAATTCATAGAAGCAGGGAAGAGAATGATTATTACCAGTTACTGGAGGTTGGAGAAATGTTCAAAAACTACCAACATTCAGTTATAAGACAAATAAATTATGAGGCACCTGGATGGCTGTCAGTTAAGCCTCTGCCTTTGGCTCAGATCATAATCCCAGGGTCCTGGGATCAAGCCCCTCATCAGCTCCCTGCTCAGTGTGAAGTCTGCATCTCCCTCTCACTCTGCCCCTACCTACCCCCTGCTCATGCTCTCTCTCTCTCTCGTGTTCACTATCTCAAATAAATAATTTATTTTAAAGATGAAAAAGTTCTAAGGCTCTAATATACAGCATGTTGGCTCTCCTTAATAATACTGTATTGTTTACTTGAAATTTGCTAAGAGTACATTTTAAGTGGCCTTCATGAAGAAAAAAAAATTATGTGAGGTAATAGATGTTCTCGTTAGCTGGTAATGGTAACCACTTCACAATGAATACATATATCAAATCATCACATATTGCATCTTTTTTTTTCTTAAATATATACAATTTCGATTAGTCAATTATACCTCAAAAAGCTAGAATAAAAAAGAATTTTATACTGTATGATTCAATTTATATAACATTTTGGAAAAGATAGAATGATAGGAATAGAAAGGGATCTGCATTTGTCAGCATAGGGTTAGAGCCTAGGGTAGAAGGGGAGTACAATGATGCATGGGGAATTATTTGGGGTGATGAAAAGTTTGTACATTGGTTGTGATGTGGTTACATAACTGTATGTCTCAAAATGTACAGAACTTAGACTAAAAAGGATGAATGATGTACTGTGAAGATTACATCTTATATAATAGTGAAAAAAGGCAGATTTTCCACATTGAAACAACAGACACTTGGAAAGTAGAAGATAAGATTCTATTTGCAAACAACATAAAATAAGTTTACTCAAAAAGACTAAATTTACAAAGAAACATACTGGGTCTATATGAACACCAAAGAAATCTTGTTAGATGAAAAGAACTGCCCAGTTTTTGGATGAGAATTTTTAATTCTCTAAAGCTAGTAACTATTCCTAAATCAACTCATACTGAAAACAAACTAAACATAACTTTTACTAGAGTGTCCTATTAAAATTTTATTTTCAAACATAAATATGTTTAAAGAATAAATATGGCTCTGATAAGGAATGGTAAGAAGGAGTACTAAGCTTATCAGATATCTAATTGCCTTCCAAATTAAGTGTAATTACATTATGTCTTAAATGGCAGGATAAAATAAGTATATATCTCTACAAATGCCCACCTAGAAAAATAAGGAAAATTTAATCCCTAATTGAGAACTTACATCAAAGTGTAAGTTTTGATGGATCAAAAATTCAGCATATAACACCACAAAACAATTGAACAATTAAATGTTGAAAATCATGTGGAAGAATATTTTTTAACATTGAAATAGGGAAGTCTTTCTGAGAAAGATACAAGGTCAAAGAAAGTATTAATAGATTTGATTATGTATATATAAAAGTATTTCTACATGGCTAAAGATATTCTGTACAATATAATAACATCCAAATTAAATCATAGACCAGAAAAATACTTACACAATGGTGAAAGGGATAATGTCTTTAGTGCATGATTAAGTCATAAAAATTCATATAGAAAAGAGCAGCAATCAAACAAAACATGTAAATGTCAATAATAGATAATTCACAAAGATGAATACAAATAATTTTAAATACATGAATCAAATTCAATTATATTTACTGAATTTCAATTACAGTAAACAAATGAAATACAATTTTTTTAGCAACCATAATCTCAAATACTAAAAATATTCATCAAGAACTTGTTGTTGAGAATGTGCACAAACTCTAAACTGAAGGAAGTAGCATAGTTTGGTATAAGCTTATGGATGGCACTTTGGCTATAACTATGAACAACAGCAATTTTAAATATATCTACCAATTGATCAAACAATTGCACTGCTAAAAACTCATAATTAGAAAATCTCTAAAAGACTTCACTGCAAAGCTTTTTATCATAGGAAAAGATTCAGGAAAACAGGACAAGTACTGGAAACACTAATGTAGCTATATCTTTATTAAGAATTTTTAGGCAGTAGAAGGAATCTAATAATGAGTTCTATCTGTGCACTGGTATGGAAAGATCTTCAGGAGGCCAAGTAGTAATTACAAAGGTTAGACACAAAGACAAACACATACATGAAAATGTGATTTTTTATTAGCAAAGATTATTAATTGGATAATCTTAGGAACAATAACAATCTTAGTACAATGATGCATATGGAAGAACAGGGAGACTGGTGAGGGACAGATAAAATGTTCATTCCATACCATTTCCTCTTTGTAAGGATTCTATTTTTAATATTTATTTTATCTATTTTTTGCTCAGGTATATCTTAAAAGTAAAATGTTACACAAAAACTTCATATGAAAAGAAATTAAATAGAGAAGATAGTCTCTATAAAAGAAATATTTTAACAATGAAAAGAAAGAAGATAAAAGACAAGATACTGACCAGAAATTGAATTATGAATGAGACAAAAAGTAACAAAAGTAAACATAGCAATTAATTATGAATTAGTAAAACTCTATAAATATTTGACTCTTTCACTGCACATTATCTGTTGACTATGACTGTAAATGCATTTACAGTAAAATGGACTTTAACATTTGTGGAGATTGACACTAATGTTAAAATGCTTCATTCATGATAGATGATGCACTTACTTACTACACAGCATTTGTCATCTCATAATTTCTCAGTGTTAGATCAGTGAGTTCAGCATTGGGGTTATGACTCTAAAATATACACTTGTCGATGAGGAAGGTCTTAGCAGGTCTTACATACATGAAAATACATGGAACAAAGAATAAGACCACCACAATGATGTGGGAACCACAGGTCTGGAGGACTTTCTGCCTCCCTTCTGAACTAAAGTTCTTTAGAGAATTCAGGATGACACCGTAAGAGATGAGCAAGAACACAAACAAGAGATGAGCAAGAACACAAACAAAATAGTGCAAATCGTCCCTCCATTGGCCACCACTAATGGGTCAATGACATATGTGCCAGTACAAACCAATTTCATTAAGGGGTACATGTCACAGGCATATTAAAAATACAGACTTATTAAAACTTAATATAACCATATAAAAACTTCCTCACTAATTCATTACCTATTGTTGAATCCCTGCTATAAAGGCATTACACCCTTAAATGAAGTCTTACAAGGTATTACGAGCCTGACATTCTAGCAGGAAGGAAAATTTATTATAACACAATAATCCAGTTCAATCTTTAATTATAAATAACTTAATTACTTTGAAAAAAAAAAGGGAATTCAGAATTATTTTGGGAATACTTCAGCATTCTCAGAAAATGGACCCAATGTAAAGAGATTCTTCTTGTGGTAGATAATATACTTATCTACTAAAAGATATAACATTTCTACTCCAGAGCTTCTTCATAGCATTTGTCATCTCAGAATTTCTCAGAGTGTAGATGAGTGGGTTCAGCATGGGGGTTATGACTGTAAAAAACACACTCAATGACTTGTCAATGGGGAAAGTCTTAGCAGGTCGTACATACATGAAAATGCATGGAACAAAGAAGAAGACCACCACAGTGATGTGAGAACCACAGGTCTGGAGGGCTTTTCGCCTCCCTTCTGAACTAAGATTCTTTAGAGAGTACAATATAAAACCATAAGAGATGAGCAAGAACATAAACACAATAGTGCAGATCATCCCTCCATTGGCCACCACTAACAGGCCAATGACATATGTGTCAGTACAGATGAGTTCCAGTAAGGGATACATTTCACAGATGAAATGATCAATAACATTGGGACCACAGAATGGGAGCCCATAAACAGTGCTAACCTGAATTACTGAATGCAGAAAACCTCCAACCCAGGACACTACCAGCAGCACAACACACACCCATTGCCTCATGATCACCAAATAATGCAAGGGCTTGCAGATGGCCACATAACGGTCATAGGCCATCACTAGTAGAAGAAAGACCTCTGAGCCACCAAAAAGGTGTTCAGTAAATAGTTGAGTCATACAAGATTGGAAGGATATGGTATTTTCTGCAAACAACAAACCTGAAATCAATCTGGGGCAAATGCAAGAGGAATAAGTGACATCCATAAAAGACAAATTAGCAAGAAACAAGTACATAGGAGAGCCCAGGGTCTTACTGACTGCTATAGTCACCACAATGAGCACATTGCCCACCACAGTCAAAATATAGAAGAGCAAGAACATAACAAAAAGGACCTTCTGTTCCTTTGGATCCTGGGTGAGACCCAAGAGGACAAAGTAAGTTACATTGTTTCTTGGGTCCATCTAGTCTGGATGGGAGTGACTTCTTGTATTAGAATCAGGTGATCTACAAAACAGGGGAGAAAGCCTTTAAATGTGTTATAAGGTTAATCTTTTATTGATTCATTCAGTTAAAAGATTGTGTAAAAGATTGTAAAAAAAAAAATAGTCAGGAGTACCTATTTGTGTCACAGACAGTGTGATTTCCAAGTTGAACAAGTCATGGTTTCCTACACTCAATGATAGCATATATAATAATATTCAATGAAATAAGTGCCAATATAAAGGTAGTCACACAGTGCAAAGGTCAAGGGTAAGAATATATCAACAAAACAGCAATCAAAGATGGCTTCCAAGAGGAAGCACGCCTTCCTGAGATTTAAAGAAGTGGAAGGATAAGAGGACAATGGATCCATGCAAGAGTGCACAGTTTATAAAGTCACAAAAGTGAAATACTTGAAACCCATTCAGGGTAACTGACATATTCAAAGTGAGTGGAACAAATTAGGAATAGAAGTTGCTGCCCTGAATTTTTTCTTCCCTCACTGAGACTTCTTTCTTAGACTTCTTCTTTGGTTGGATATGCCCTCTTTCCTTGACCAGTAAATGTGGAACCTTTCCAATGTTGGGTCTCTCCTTTAATTTTTAAACTTCATATATGCAGCATCTCCAACTCTGAACATCTCCAATTGGATATTAATTCAGAAATTATAAAACTAAACTTCTAATTTTCAGTCACAAATGTAGGTGTTTACCATCTGACTAAATGGTAAACAAATCATTTTCCAAACAAGAAATATCACCATGCATTTCATGCCTTTCTTGCTCTCATATCACATATTGATAACTTTAACAAATCTTATTAGACCCATTGAAATAGATCACCAAGTTGGTTATTTCCCTTTTCTTCCCACTTCTGGCCACTGCACTAGACATCTGCATTTCATTCTGGCCTCCACCAATTTTTTTTTTTCCCTAACATAGCCCAAGTGATCCTGTTTAAATCTGATAGTGATCTGATCAGCCCACTGCTCACAACATCTGCAGTGGATTCTACTCACTCACTCACTCACAATTTAATGAATCACATTTCATATTTACAGTAACAGAAACTGTAATCCCCATTCCACAGTTGAACAAACTGAGATTCTGAACATCTATTTTTCCCAAGTTCACCCATTTTGAAGTGGTGAAACTAGAGTTAGAACCCAATTGTGCTTTATCTCAAAGTGATCTAACTTTTACATAATAAAGGTACTCACACAATTGCAAAGCCTGGTTTCCACTTTACTGTTAGTCTTACCTTAAGAAGACAAGTCCACAATCTGAAGGTACACTTTTTACTCATTCACAAGAAACTAGAAATCTTTTGTCATCCAGTTTAACAAGAGTGGACAGAAAGCTGCATTGTTACTTGAGGACCTATTTTATTTCATTCAATTGTCTGTCCATTCTCTCCGTGGAATCTTCCGGTTATTCAGAAGATTGCTTTTATTTATATTGTAGATTACTTCCTAAGAATTCCAGGTTCCACAGAGAAAAACAAAAATTTAGCACAAAAATTTTGGATGATTTATCTAAAAGACAAGGAAATCCTATCCTTACATAAAAAGATAGCAACCAGACATTTCCAACGGAGATTTTTCTCAAGTAATTTCTTTCGTACTAATTTCTAAATAGGAAAATATCATTCAAATCTTTATTCATCTTTACTCTGTCCTTTTGCTTTAGCTCAGATTGGTAGACCTGGTATTTTTAAGAAACATTCTTGTGTTTTTCATTAGATAATGCTTTAAACCTAACAGAAACCTCCTCAAAAATGTGTACCAGTTTTTAGGAGTATAGCATATTCTTCCCAATATGAGCAAAGAACACTGGGCATATTATCCCTTCTAACCACATTCCTCGTTAGGCCTAGAATTGGAAAGTGTCCAAGACTGATTCTTCCTTAATTAAATTCACTGGGAATTTCCAGAAAAACTCTAAAAAATATCTCTATAAAAATACTAGGAGGCCAAATCACATAATTAGGGTCAGAAAGATGTAACATAAAAATATAGCTTTAGAACGATTGTAAGACGACTGCCAGTCAAGAATAAAATTTTAACCCAGTCATACTGTGTTAGGGAAAAATTTTTTCATATATTTTCCCACTTGTCATAGTAAGTTTTTCTTTTCTTTCATTTAATAGTAAATTTATCCTGCCCTAAATTGTGGTTAGATGTTCTAGATATGTGTTTATATATAAAATAACCATTAAACTATTAATTTCTTTAATTTGGAGCTCCAATCTACTGCCAGAAACCATGCTATGAATGGTAACTAAAGAAATAGGAAAATTATGTAAAAGTTCCTTCATGCATGGACCTTATATTCTTATAATAGAGTCAGACAGTAAATATGGGGACAATTTACTAAACTAAATATAGTCTTCACTATGGCTAATAACAGAGCAAACAAAGTATACTCAGGGAGATTACTGCTATGGAAAAGGTGACCAGGGAAGGCCTTTCTTCAAAGGTCATGTTAAAGCTGAGATGTAAAGTTAGTAGCTACCATCAGAAACACTATTTTAGGTAGTAAAATTAAGTGAACATTCTAAGTAATGTGTTCTCACTTCACTGATGGCACGACCTATATGTAGAATAGGCTAAAAATTTCATAGGGATTTTATTCCAATGTTATTATAAAATGGAGTGGTGAACAGGGACACTCTTATCTTTTCCTTGATTATAGTGGAAAAGCTGTCAACCTTTCCTTGCTGAGTGTGATGTTAGTTGTGGTTCTGTCATATATTACCATTATTGTATTGACGTACATTCCTTCCATACCCAATTTTTTGAGTTTTTTTTTTAATCAAGAAAATAAATTGAATTTCTCTGCGACCATTTAATAATCCATAGAGGATTAAGAAAACAATTTCTTTTACTAGAACATCAAAAAGAACAAAATACTTATGAATAAGCTTAAACAAGGACCCAAAATTCTTCTACACTGAAAAACTGCATAGTGTTGTTGAAAGATATTCTAGAAAACACAAATTAAAGGGAGGAAAGACACTCGTGAATTTATATGGTTCATGGTACTAAGTTGTAGTGTTAGCTAAGGCAATCTACAGATTCAAAGAAATTCCTACTAAAATAAAAAAGAAATGTTTTTGCAGAAATAGAAAAATCTATCCTAAAATTCAGGTGGAAACTCAAGGCATGCCAAGCAACCAAATAACCCTGGGGTAACAAACAATTGGAGGGCTTCCTGGTTCTAAAACTAACTACAAAGGTATGGGAATCAAAAAGCAGATACAACAATGGAATAAAATACAGATCCTAGAAATAAACCTTTGCCTGTGTGTCCAAATGATTTTCACAAGTGACAGAGCATTCATTGGGAAAGGACAAATGATTCCAAAAATAGTACCATGAAACTGGATATCCACCTGCAAAAGAATGAAGTTCAACCCTTAATCACATACATCATACACAAAAATTGAATCAAAATGGATCAGAGACCTAAACTACTACCTAGAACTATGAAACTCTTAGAAGAAAACTTCATAACTTTGGATTTGATAATGATTTCTTGGGTAGGACACCAAAACCACAGACAAAAAAAGAAAAAAACACATGAATTACACTTTATCACATTTAAGAACTTTTGTACATCAAATCAACAGAGAGAAAAGACATCCCACAAATGAGATAAGATATCTGAAATTGATTTATTTGATAATATGCTGGTATCCAGAATATATAACAAACACACATCTCAAAAACACACATAAAAAAGAAAAAAAAAACACCCTGATTAAAAATGAGCAAAGGACTTCAATAGGCATTTCTCCAAATAAGATATGTGATGCCATATAAGCACATAAAAAGATGCTCAATGTCACTAATCATGAGGGAAATGCATTTCAAAACCATAATGTAATACTATTTCACACCCAACAGGAGAGTTATGACTACAAAATGTAAAAATTGTAACACACGTAAGACAGTGGAGAAATCAGAACAACTCTCCATCGCTGGTGGGAATGCAAAATGATGTAGCAGCTATGGAAAATGCTATTGTACTTCCTGAAAAGATAAGCAAAAAAAAAATCATATGATCCACAATTCCACTTTGGGGTATATACACAAAATAATGGACATCATAGTCTCAAATAGGTATTTCTATACCCATTTTCATGGCAGTATTTTTCATGATAGCCAGAAAGTAGAAGCAGTCAAAGTGTGTACAAAGTGTGATAAATGTATGAACAGAATGAGGTATATTCAAAGAATGGATTATTATTCATTCTTAAAAATGAAGGAAATTCTGACACATATTAAGACATTGATATCCTGCAATTCACTCTGCCAAGTGAAATGAGACAGTCACAAAAAGACAAATATTGTATGATTCCATACACACAGGTACTTAAAGTAGCCAAATTCATAAGAAATAAGAAAACAGAACAGTGGCTGCCTAAAGCCCAGAGAGAGGGATTGGGGAGTTAATGTTTAATGAGTGTGGAATTTCAGTTTGGGAAAATGAAAAGGCTCTGGAGGTGGGTGGTACTGGTGCTTGCATTACAAATGTCAATTAAATTAAATTAAAGTAATAACCATCATGATGATGTAAATTGACTCAATGTCACTAAACTATGCTCTTACAAATGGTTAAAACTGTAAGTTGGAGTACCTGGTGTGGCAGAATAGTAGGAGAACCCTAAATTCGCTTCATCCATGGAACACATCCATATAACCTTCAAATCATTCTGAATGCCCAAGAATTGACCTGAGGACTGATAGAAGAAATTATACACAGCTGAAGGGAGAAAAGAAGCCATATAAAGGAAGGCAGGAAGTGTGAAGACATGTTTCATGCTGAAAATGATCCCAGGTGCTGCAGAGGGGAGGGAGTGCTAGTTGCAGGGAATGGTGAGAGAGAGCAGAGCACACAGGAATACACACACTTCCCCAAAGCCACTGGTAAGGAAAATGAGAGTGGCTGATTTTGGTAAGTTTTGGCAACCAATGGGCCTCAAACGCTGGAGTTTCAGAGGTCCCTGGGCTTGGCTAGGACAGTATCTGAGTATGTTGGCCAACTCCTAGAGAAGAGGCAGGCAGGTAACCAGGCGAGACAGCACAATCTGAGGATCATCTACGGGCATGGGGAGAGACTATTTTTACTTTTTAGTGCACATCTCTGAGAGGTTGCATTGCTTTTCTGGGAACAAAAGACTCTGCAGCCTCCATTTCCTTACTCCACCCATCAGCAAAGGCACAGAGACCTGCTAGATGTGGCTACACTGGACATTGGCTCTTTAGCCTGAATTTCTCCAAGTCCCATGCCCGTGCATTCTGTCACGATTGCCCTTCTGGATCAAACCTGCAAGAGTCCCAGCACACTGACACCATCCTCCAGAAAACACGTGAAGGTTCTCACTCCAGGTTCTAAAAGTTTAGAGTTTTAAAAGATGCGAAAGCTTGGCTGGGCTAGAGCCGAAGGTGAATTTTGCTGCTCAAGGCAGGCAAGCAACCCAGAGACAGTGTGAAATGAGAGATCTAGAAAACACTGGGACACATGAGGGAAAATTATTTGCTCTTTTTAATGTGCTTTTGTGAGAGCAGCAAGCATGGACTCCCCTCTCTAGGCACAAAGAGCTTGCTAGTGCCATTTCCCTCCCCCACCTCTCAGCATTGACCAGCTTCAGTAAATAGCACATTGCCAGCACTGACTGCCTAAACTGCTTACACCAAGTCTCCCTCTTCTGTACTTGCCAGTAATACTTTTCCTGGATAAGTGTACCTAAGGACTAGTGCAGCAGGACCCTTCCCCAGAAGACCCTTAGAAACCCCTGCATTCACCATGTCTACTGACCACAGAGTTCTTCAAAGCTTCACTTATAGTGAAAATATAATCAGGTCTCCTTTAACAAGCAGACCAAATCTTATCTAGTTAAAACTCACCAAACTCTGAACAAGGACCAAACAGTCCCCTCTGCAGGCAAATAGAACCTTTACATACAATTGACCTGAGAAACAGAGCAGCCAAAACACAGTAGCAGAGTACATGCAGCACACATCAAAAATACTTCCTGAAGCACTAGACCCTGGCCGTTATTTGACCTCTTCTACTTAAAGCCATTACTCTCAGGAACAGGAAACATAACAGACTTTCCTAACACAGAGAAGAAGCAGAGACCTACTCAAAATGCCAAGATGGGGAAATTCATCCCAAAAGAAAGAACAAGAAAAGATCACAATTGTGAATCTAATCAAAACAGATATAAGTAATAGGCCTGATGGAGAGTTTAAAGCAATAATCATAAGTATACTAGCTGGGCTTGGAGAAAAGCATAGGAGACATCAGGGAGACCCTTACCACAAGATAAAAGAGCTAATTAACCATCTGGCTGAATTGAAAAATACAGTAACTGAGATTCACAACAGACTGCATGTAATGGCCACAAGAATGGAAGAAGCGGAGACATGAATAAATGATATAGAAGACAGAACTATGGAAGATAATGAAACAATAAAAGAAAGAAAAAGAAAAATGTTTGGATCATGAGCATAGACAAGGAATTCAGAGACTCCATCAAACATAGCATTCATATCATATGAGTCCCAGAAGAAGAAGAGAAAGAAAGGAAACGGAAGGTTTATTTGAGAAGGTTATGGCTGAAAAGTTCCCAAATCTAGAGAACAAAACAGACAGCCAAAGTCAGAAGGCACAGAGAACCTCCATCTAAACAAAAGCAAGCCAACACCAAGATATTGCAGTTATATTTGCAAAATATTGAGATAAAGAATAATCCTAAAAGCAATGAGACAAAAGAGGTCCCTTACTGACAATTGGAGGGGCAATAAGGTTAACAGCAGTGCTCTCCACAGAAAGTTGGCAAGACTGAAGAGATGGAAATGCTATATTCACCATGCTGAATGGGGAAAATCTGCAGCCATGAATACTCTATCCAGCAAGGTAGTCATTTAAAACAGAAAAAGAGATAAAGAGTTTCCCAGACAAACACCAAAGCAGTTAATGACCACTAAACCAGCATGTGAGAAATATTAAAGGAGACACTTTGACTGGGAAAGAAAGACCAAAAGAGACAAAAACTAGAGAAATGAAGAAATTCCATAAACAATGACAAAATAAGAAATAAAATAGCATAATACATATGTATCAAAAATTACTCTGAAGGTAAATGGAGTAAATGCTCCAAACAAAAGATATAAGGTGTTAGATAGATTAAAAACAAAATAAAACAAACAAACACCCCATAAGACCCATATATATACTGTTTACAAGAGACTCATCTTAGACCAAAAGTCACCTCCAGATTCAAAGTGAAGAGGCAGAGAACTATTTACATACTAATGGACATCAAAAGAAAGCTGAAGTGACCACCTTTATATGAGGCAAATAGATTTTAAACCAAAGACTGTAACCAAACAACAATGACACTACACCATACTAAAGGGGTACATCCAACAAGAAGATTTAATGATTCTAAATATTTATGCCTCCAACTTAGGAAAAGCCAAATATGTAAACAAATTAATAACAAAATTAAAGAACTCATTGATGATAATACAATAATAACAGGGGAATTTAGCACCCCATTCACAGCAAAGGACATATCATCCAAGCAGAAGATCAACAAGGAAACAAAGGGGCCTTGAATGACACACTGGACCAGATGGATATCACAGATATATTCAGAGCATTCCATCTTAAAGCAGAAGAATACACATTCTTCCAAGTGCATATGCATCATTTTCCACAATAAATCACATACTGGGTCACAACTGATACAATAAGACTGAAGTCATACAATGCATATTTTCAGACCACAATGCTAGAAAACTAGAAGTCAATCACAAGTAGAAATTTGGAAAGACCACAAATACACGGAGTTCAAAGAGCATCCTACTAAAGAACAAATAGGACTATCAGGAAATTGAAAAAGAATTTAAAAAAAATACATGGAAGCAAATGAAACTGAAAACACAACAGTTCAAAACCTTTGGGATGGACGCCTGGGTGGCTCAGTGGGTTAAGCCGCTGCCTTCGGATCAGGTTATGGTCTCAGGCTCCTGGGATCGAGTCCCGCATCGGGCTCTCTGCTCAGCAGGGAGCCTGCTTCCTCCTCTCTCTCTGCCTACTTGTAATCTCTCTCTGTTAAATAAATAAATAAAATATTAAAAAAAAAAAAACCTTTGGGATGCAGCAAAAGTGGTCCTAACAGGGAAGTATGTAGCAATACAGCCCTTCTAGAAGGAGCAAGAGAAGTCTCAAATACACAACATAACCTTACAGCTAAAAGAACTAGAAACAACAGCAAATAAAGCTTAAAGCCAGCAGGAGAAGAGAAATAATAAAGATTAGAGGAGAAATCAATGATACAGAAATTTAAAAAAAAAAAAAAAAAAAAAGAACAGTGTTTGCTAAGGCCCAAAGAGAAGGAAGGTGAAATCAATGTCCAATGAATGTGGAATTTCACTTTGGGAAGATGAAAAAGCTCTGGTGACACATGGCATTGGTGTCTGCATTACAAATGTCAAATAACTTACTTAATCATCATATCAATGTGAATTGACTCAATGCCACTGACACTTTGCAAATACAAATGATTAAAACTTCAATTTTTGTTATTTGGATTTTACTACAAGTTAAAAACTACATTTAAAAACTAAGTTGAGGGGGGCCTGGGTGGCTCAGTGGGTTAAGCCTCTGGCTTTGGCTCAGGTAATGATCCCAGGGTCCTGGGATAGAGTCCCACATTGGACTCTCTACTCAGCAGGGGGCCTGCTTCTCCCTCTCTGTCTTCCTGCCTCTCTGCCTACTTGTGATCTCTGTCAAATTATATAAATACAAAGTAAATAAATACAATCTTTAAAAAAATAAAAATAAATAAAAATAAAAACTAAGTTCACTTCATTAATAAGTGCAAGCTGTCAGCATAAACTACAGCACCATGGCTACACTATATCACATATCACTGGCTTTAAACATACACCTGTATAAAAAGTAGGTATGTCATCTAACAGCAAAACTGTTAATTAAAATCTCCAGATCTGTGTCTTGACAATCTGCTTTGTAGAAGAACTCTAACTAATACTCCCAGCACACTGAACTTTGACCATCAACTGAATAATACATAAACCAAAATAAGATATTTGTATAATAGTAAATTATTTCCTCCCTGGACCTTTCCTCAAAGTGTGTATATGTCAAAATAAACAGACTTTGAACAAATAATGATCCTGGGCCTATGTACCAATTATCTTCTTTTCTCTATTCTATTTAATATACAAATTTATTTTATAAAGTGGTGGATATCTCTCAAAGTTACCTTTTCTACCCCAGAACTTCCTCATGGCATTTTCACCTCCAAATTTCTGAGTGTGCAGGTTTAAGTTTAACAAGGGAATTATCATGCTATACAACAGAGTCACAGCTTGATCAGTGGAGAACGTGGTGATTGGGTGCAAATATACAAATATTCAGGATGCAATATTAGAACCACCACACTGATGTGAGAGACACAAGTGGACACAGCTTTGTGTCTCCCCTCCAAACTATAGGTCTTCCATGAGCATATGATAACCAACTAGGAGACAATCAAGAGGAAAATTTTCACAAGCAGATGAACCCACTTTTGACAGCAACAGAGACACCAAGGGTATGAATGCAGATGAGTTTCAGCCAAATATTTATGTCATGCGCAATGGTCTATGACAGTGGAGCCACACACAGGTAGCCACACTGTGAAGAGGACCTGAATGGTTGCAAGGACAAAGCCTCTAGTACATGTCACCTGAAAGAGGAAGCCATATCCCTGCCACTCTTTATGATTTCATTGTACAGGGGTTTGCAGATGCCTACATGGATGCTCAGCAGAGACTTCAGTCACATACTTCCTGAAAGAGATGGTTTTTCTTACAACAAAGGTGCCAAACAGCATTTTAAGGGTCATGGATGAAGAACAGCAGATACTACAAAGGTTGAGTTACACAGGCAGAAAATGGAAGCAGTACCCAAGGTCATGAAAGATGACTTGTTGAATGAAAAGACCCACTCATGAATAACAGTTCTTATTACTAGAAAGCTTCCTAAATTAGGGGTGCCTGGGTAGCTCAGTCGGTTAAACATCTGCCTTTAACTCAGGTCGTGATCCCAGGGCCCTGGAACTGAGCCCCACATCAGGTTCCCCTCTCTAGTGGAGAGTCGTCATCTCCCTCTCTGTCTGCCCCTCCCGCCAAGCTATCTCTCTCTTTCTCTCTCCCTCAAAATAAATAAACCTTAAAAAAAAAAACCTCTTCCTAAATGAATCCTTAAGTGCATCTCCTAAAAATAATATATGACTTGTTTTGTGACTAAACTATTCTCATCTGCTTTTAACTTATCAACTTCTTTTCAAGTTAAACTTATCATATTTCAATGTAAACGTATTATTTTATTTTAGACTTGTTTTTGAAAGGTAATATGGAAGAATAGGCATTAATCTGAAAAGTAATAGTAATGAAAGAGTGCTCATCTCATGAAGTATGTGTTAACATATATAAAACAAATGTGTTATATATAAGTTAAAGTAAATTTAAAATAGTTGAGATATAAAACAAAAGTCAGTTATTATTTTTAACAAGATTGAATTTAAGAAGATTAATTTAAAATGAAACAAGATGGGATTGGGAGGGAGACAAACCATAAGTGACTCTTAATCTCACAAAACAAACTGAGGGTTGCCGGGGGCAGGGGGTTTGGGAGAAGGGGGTGGGATTATGGACATTGGGGAGGGTATGTGATTTGGTGAGTGCTGTGAAGTGTGTAAACCTGGTGATTCACAGACCTGTACCCCTGGGGATAAAAAAAAATGTTAACAAAAAAAAAAAAATAAAAAAAAAAATAAATTGAAAATATTCAAAAAAAAAAAAAAAAAGAAGATTAATTTAGAAACAGTTAAAGTTTTCCAGTACTGAGAACTGATATCCATGAGCAGGTCTTTTCATTCAACAAGTCATCTTTCATGAACTTCAGTACTGCTTCCATTTTCTCCCTGTGAGAGTTATGCCTTCTAGATATCTACTGTTCTTCATCTATGTCCCCCCTGAAATGCTGCTTTGCATTTTTTTGTAAGAAAAATCATCCCCAAACCACTAGAACTCATAAAACAATTCAGTAATGTGGCAGGATACAAAGTCAGTGTACAGAAATTAGTGGCTTTTTTAAAAATTGTATTTATTTATTTGACATATTTATTTGACAGAGAGAAAGATCACAAGTAGGGAGAGAGGCAGGCAGAGAGAGGGGGAAGCAGGCTTCCTGCTGAGCAGAGAGCCTGATGCAAGGCTCGATCCCAGAACCCTGAGGTCATGACCTGAGCTGAAGGCAGAAGCTTAACCCACTAGGCCACCCAGGCACCCCAAGTGACTTTCTTATACACTAACAATGAAAATACAGAAAGGGAAATTAGAGAATAGATTCAATTTACTATAGCACCAAGAACCATAATACCTGGGAATAAACCTAACCAAAGAGGTAAAGGATCTGTACTCGAGGAACTACAGAACACTCATGAAAGAAATTGAAGAAGACACAAAAAGATGGAAGACTATTCCATGCTCTTGGATCAGAAAAATAAACATTGTTAAAATGTCTATACTGCCTAGAGCAAACTATACTTTTAATGCTATTCTGATCAAAATTCCACTGGAATTTTTCAAAGAGCTGGAGCAAATAATCCTAAAATTTGTATGGAATCAGAAGAGACCCCGAATTGCTAAGGAAATGTTGATAAAGAAAAACAAAACTGGGGGGATCACGTTACCTGATTTCAAGCTTTACTACAAAGCTGTGATCACCAAGACAGCATGGTACTGGCATAAAAACAGATACATAGACCAGTGGAACATAGTAGAGAGCCCAGATATGGACCCTCAACTCTATGGTCAAATAATCTTCGACAAAGCAGGAAAAAATATCCAGTGGAAAACAGTCTCTTCAATAAATGGTTTTGGGAAAATTGGACAGCTACATGTAGAAGAATGGAACTCAACCATTCTCTTACACTGCACACAAAGATAAACTCAAAATAGATAAAAGACCACAACGTGAGACAGGAATCCATCAGAATCCTAGAGGAGAACATAGGCAGTAACCTTTTTGATATCAGCCACAGCAACTTCTTTCAAGATATGTCTCCAAAGGCAAAGGAAAAAAAAAAACAAAAATGAATTTTGGGGACTTCATCAAGATCAAAAGCTTCTGTGCAGCACAGGAAATAGTCAACAAAACAAAGAGGCAACCCACAGAATGGTAGGAGATATTTGCAAATGACAGTACAGACAAAAGGCTGATATCCAGGATCTATACAGAACTTCTAAAAATCAATACACACAAAACAGATAATCATGTCAGAAAATGAGCAGAAGACATGAACAGATACCTCCAATGAAGACATCCAAATGGCTATCAGACACATGAAAAAATGTTCATCATCACTAGCCATCAGGGAGATGCAAATTAAAACTACATTGAGATACCACCTTACACCAGTTAGAATGGCCAAAATTAGCAAGACAGGAAACAACCTGTGTTGGAGAGGATGTGGACAAAGGAACCCTCTTCCACTGTGGGTGGGAATGCAAGTTGGTGCAGCCTCTTTGGAGAACAGTGTGGAGATTCCTCAAGAAATTAAAAATAGAACTTCCCTATGACCCTGCAATTGCACTCCTGGGTATTTACCCCAAAGATACAGATGTAATGAAAAGAAGAGCCATCTATACTCCAATGTTTATAGCAGCAATGGCCACAGTTGCCAAACTGTGGAAAGAACCAAGATGTCCTTCAATGGATGAATGGATAAGAAAGATGTGGTCCATATACACTATGAAGTATTATGCCTCCATCAGAAAGGACGAATATCCAACTTTTGTAGCAACACAGACAGGACTGGAAGAGATTATGCTGAGTGAAATAAATCAAGCAGAGAGAGTCAATTATCATATGGTTTCACTTATTTGTGGAGCATAACAAATAACATGGAGGACATGGGGAGATGGACAAGAGAAAGGAGTTGAGGGAAATTGGAAGAGGAGATGAACCATGAGAGACTATGGACTCTGAAAAACAATCTGAGGGTTTTGAAGGGGTGAAAGATGGGAGGTAGGGGGACCCAGGTGGTGGGTATTATGGAGGGCACGTATTGCATGTTTATGCACCATAAACAATGAATTCTGTTATGGTGAAAAGATACCATCTTTTTCAGGAAGTGTGTGATTTATGTTTTTGCTGAGCATCCATGTGGTCATCTGCAAACCTATGTGTAACACAAATATGTTATATATGAAAGCAATAATGTTGTGTATCAGTGAGGACATGAACAAAGATATGAATGAAACAGGAGTCCTGATTTGGATCCAAATAAAAATTACACTTTAGAATATAATACTCAGGATTCACATCAATGGCAAAAAGAAAAGTATGCAGATTTTTTAAAGAAAACCTAAAGTTCATAAAACTGACTATTCCTCCATACTTCTTCAATGGCTGCACCAAAAATTTTCAGATGAGTCTAAAGTTTTAATGTAAGATATACAACCTCAAAAATGCTTTAAAAATTACCTGCTGAATTCTGGAACACTGAAAAGAAATTTTTTTAAAAAAGGAAACAAGAAAAATTAACTCCTGAAAAACAGTTTAAGAATATTTTGGTATAAGTGAAGTGGAAAAATCTTTCAAAATAACAATCCAAAACAAAATTAAATCAACAAAGCAGGAAAAAATATGCAGTGGAAAAAAGACAGTCTCTTCAATAAGCTGGGAAAACTTGGCAGCTATATGTAGAAGAATGAAATTCGACCATTCTCTTACACCATATACAAAGATAAACTCAAAATGGATAAAAGACCTCAACGTGAGACAGGAATCCATCAGAATCCTAGAGGAAAACACAGGCAGTAATCTCTTCAATATCAGCCACAGCAACTTCTTTTATGACCATTTTTTGCATGCCAAAAGGATTTTACAAATTATACAAAAGCTAAAAACACATCACAAGCCAGAAAGACAATTGTTGCATACACAACAATAAAAGGATCCTTTCCTCAGAATCTAATCAATCATAAAAATCACTATGGAAAAGATAAATGATTGAATGAAATATGTAAAAGCATTTATAGGTGATTCACAGAAAAACAAAAATAAATCATATTAAAGATAAACTCAATAAAACAAAAAAGGTTACATTTTAATCAGATTATTTTCTGCCATGAATATTTATCAGATATAGCTTGTTGAGAATGTGGACACAAATATTCTCACAGATTGTGAGAAGCAGTTTAGCTAATACTACAATCTCAAGCATGACAGTTTGATAATAACTATGAATACTGACATTTAACTATCTGATCATTGTTTCAAATACATACATCAACAATTCCACTCATAGAAATGCATACTCGCACATGTTCACAAGCATATATTTTTGTAGGAAAAGGTTAGTAAAAACATGAAAAGAAATGAATACATTTATTTTAGTAAATGTTTATAAATGAGTAATATGGAGTACAAGAAAAACTAAGAGATCTTATGGACTAGTACGGAATATCTTCAAAATGCTGCAAGAGATTTCACTTATATGTGGAATTAAAAAAAAAAAAAAACAGTGAAACAAACAAAACCCAGAAATGTACTTATACATACAGAGAACAAACTGGTCATCACCAAAACAGAGGGGGATGAAGGGACAGGCAAAAATAGGTGAGGGGATGAAAGGTACAAAGTTTCAGTGATTAAATATGTCACAAGAATGAAAAGGACAGCATAGGAAACACAAACACAAACAACATAGCAACTTTGTATGGTAACACATCAAAACTACCCTTATCATGATGAGCATCTCTAATGCACATGATTGTTGACTTACTATGCTATATTCCTGAAACTACTGTAATGTTGTATGATAACTATACTTGAGTTAAAAATTTAGAAATAAGCAAAACTATGCCAACTTAAAGGTTTATGTTTACAAAAGAAGTTGCACAATAAGGGCAAAATAGTTGAAAAATCCAGAACACAGCAGCTATCTCTACACCTTAAAGAACTGGAGAATCAACAACAAATCAAACCAACTCCACATATAAGAAGGGAAATAATCAAGATTAGAGCTGAGATCGATGAGGTAGAAACGAGAGATACAATAGAACGTAACAATGAAACTAGAAGCTGGTTTTTTGAAAGAATCAATAAGATCGATAAACCACTGGTGAGACTAATCCAAAAGAAAAGAGAGAAAGGCCAAGTTTATAAAATTATGAATGAAAAGGGAGAGATCACAATGAACACCAAGGAAGTAGAAACAATCATCAGAAGTTATTATCAACAGTTATATGCCAATAAGCTAAGCAACCTAGATGAAATGGATGCATTCCTGGAAAACTGTAAACTCCCAAAATTGAACCAGGAAGAAATTGACAAAGTGAATAGACCAATATCTAGTAACAAGATTGAAGCGGTGATCAAAAACCTCCCAAAAAACAAGAACCCAGGACCTGATTGAATCCCTGGGGAATTCTACCAAACTTTCAAAGAAGGGCAAACATTTAAATACACAGAGAAAAAATTACATACATATATTTAAATCGAAATGCATTTGCAGTTTTTACCTCATGAGTCTTTAACAGATCAAGACTAAGTCTGGGGAAGAATAGAGACCACACTGAGAGAGAAGTAGGTAATTTATTCAACATTGTTTCCAATTGTGTGAGATCTACTCTTGTACTCCTTATTATCCATTACACTTCAGTTTTTCTTATAAAAACACTTATTTTATATCTAAGGCAGCAGAAACTTAATATACAAGACAGTCCATACTTTATTAAATATTATAAAGAGTATAATAAAAAGATTACCTTAAATGACAAGAATCTAATGAAAAATGAAACACATCTCAGAAAACAAATTTTAAAACATAACTTAATTAAAAATTATTGTAATCATATAAAAATTTCCTCAATAATTTATTACCCATTGGTAACTCCTTGAGAAAAAGGTATTATACCTTTATAAATAAAGTGATCAACAAGACACTATAGCCCTTACATTCTAGCAAGAAGGGAAATGTTATTATAGCACAATCATCCTATCCATTCTTTAACTTAATTCACTTGAAACAAAGAGTCTTAATCATTTTAAGAAGATTTTTACATATTATGAAAATGGGATCCAATGTAAAATAATTCTCTTCGTGGTGGATGATACACTTATCGACTAAAAGACATATTTCTTCTCCAGAGCTTCTTCATAGCATTTGTCATCTCAGAATTTCTCAAAGTGTAGTTCAGTGGGTTCAGCATGGGGGTTATGACTGTGTAGAACACACTCAATGATTTGTCAATGGGGAAGGTCTTAGCAGGTCTTGCATACATGAAAATACAAGGAACAAAGAAGAAGACCACCACAGTGATGTGGGAACCACAGGTCTGGAGGGCCTTCCACCTCCCTTCCAGACTAAGGTTCTTTAGAGAATGCAGGATGACACCATAAGAGATAAGCAAGAATGCAAACAAATTAGTGCATATCAGCCCTCCATTGGCCACCACTAACAGGCCAATGACATACGTGTCAGTATAGACCAGTTTCAATAAGGGGTACATGTCACAGGAAAAATGGTCAGTGATATTGAGACCACAAAATGGAAGCACATAAACAGTACTAACCTGAATTACTGAATGCAGAAAACCTCCCACCCAGGACACTACCAGCAGCACAACACATACCCACTGCCCCATGATCACCAAATAATGCAAGGGCTTGCAGATGGCCACATAGCGGTCATAGGACATCACCAGCAGAAGAAAGATTTCTGTTGCACCAAAAAGGTGCCCTGTATATAGCTGAGTCATACAAGCATGGAAGGATATTCTATTTTCTCCAGACAATAAGTCTGAAATCAATCTAGGGCTAACAGAAGATGAATAAATGACATCCATAAATGATAATTTAGCAAGAAATAAATACATAGGTGAGCCCAAGGTCTTACTGACACTTACAGTCACCACAATGA
>NW_026739493.1:0-4151 GCF_022355385.1 Mustela nigripes
AAATAAATAAATAAATAAATAAATAAATAAATAAATGGGAAAGAAAACTAAAAGAAAGTGAAGGCATAAATTCTGCAGGAGAGATTCCAATTAACAGATTTGTCTGCCCTTAACTGAATCCCCTTCCTTTATGTGCCTTTTCTCCATCCCCCCCCCCCAGTTTTCTGAGTCTTTTCCATCTTTAGAATATTGACTTCAAATGCGTGAACGGGGCCACCAGCTGGGCCATCACCAGGGAGGACTGAATGGACTCAACATGCCCCAAGAAGCTCTGTCACTGATGGAGACATTCGGTGGAACATTTGAAGGGCCCCAGGGATGAGCACAGCTGCACCCCGGTAGGCAGGTGTCCACAGCCACAGTGAGATCGAAGGGTCGATTTTGTACTGGGTTGATTCAGCCACCTGGTCAGCAGGTGTCCACTGCCACAGTGAGGACAAAGTGTTGATTTTGCACCGGGTCGATTTGCCCTCCAGCAGCGATGCTACTAAGAGAGCTGGGTCCTGGTTTCCAGGACAGCCTGCTTTCAGTTGTGTGCAACTTGAGCAGCATTTCCTGCATCCTGATAAAGGCTTTGGGGATGCCAGGAGTCTTAAAATACACAGAAGATGACCCCAAATGGCTGTATTGCCCAGTGGGTGTGTGGGGGGGGTTCCCCGCATGGAGGGAGGCCCCAGCTCTCTCCACCCTACAGCTCAGCGGCACTGAGCATGACTGGGAGTGACTCCCCCCAGGCTCTCAGGTAAGCAAAGACAAGAATCAGGCAGCTAGGAAGCCGTGTTTGCTCTCCTTCTTCTCAAAGTTGTCCCTGACTGTGATGATGGCCAATGCCATGTGCCACCCACAGCCCTGTGTGTGTCACAGATGAGGCAGTCAGGGAACTCAAGAACTTGAGGACAGAGGATGACCCCTCACATCCTGGCAGCTCTCATGCTCTGGGCTAAGGAAGACCTGCTCTGGCCCCAGACACCCCACAGGACACCTCATGCTGAACCTGCCCCTTACCCGCCAATAGGCAGGCTGGGCTCAGCTCGGAGGACCCTCTGCCATGGCCAGCAGTTCTGTGGCTGACTGCGGTGAGTCGCCATGACAGGTAGAGTGCCCAAGAGGAGGGGAAGAAGGGGCACAGGACCTTAATCTCCTCATCCTGAATGCATGGAGTTTCACCAGGAAGATGAGAATCAGAAGCAGACAGTCAGAGCCCGGGCTCCGACACTACCTACTGGGTCATTCCCCAAGAGGGGCACCTCTGGAGGGATAAGGTTCAGCCCACCTCTGGGGCTGCTTGCATTCTCCAAGGGTCTGCAAGTGATTTCCACATCCAGCAGGACAGTGAGCAGCCAAGAAATGCTCCCCTGCATCATAGTGTCCCATGGGAGGCTCCCATCCTCTGATGGGAGCATTCCCAACACTCCTGAGAGAATCCATCACCCTTTGCTTGGGTTCCACCATTAACATCACTAACCTCGCTTTTTCTTACCCTTACATTTTCTTTTCTTTTCTTTCTTTCTTTCTCTCTTTCTTTCTTTCTTTCTTTCTTGAGAGACTGAGAGTGAGAGAGAGCATGAGAGGGGAGCCCGATGTGGGACTTGATTCCTGAACTCCGGGATCATGACCTGAGCTGAAGGCAGTTGCTCAACCAACCAAGCCACCCAGGCACCCCTTATATTCATTCGTCTATCTATGTATCAGTGAACCTGTTTTTAAGGTACTTTTAAAAAAAATTATTTATATATTTGACAGAGAGAGACAGCAGGGGGCGGAGTGGGAGAAGGAGAAGCAGGCTCCCCGCTGAGCAGGGAGCCTGATGCGAGGCTTGATCCCAGGACCCTGGGATCATGACCTGAGCTGAAGGCAGATACTTAACAACTGAGCCACCCAGGAGCCCCTTTTGGATACTTTTTAGAGAAAGTTGCAAATGTCCGCCTGCTTCTTCCTGCAGACTTCCACATGCATTTAAAATGAGCCAGGTCTTAGCATCTGGTCACAATATTTCTTTTAATGAGAGATCTAGCTCTGTCTTCCATCACTGTGTCTGTGTGGGCTTCTGAGAAGAGGAACCAGGATGTGACCAAACACACAAGAGACCTGCCGGGTGAAGGTCTGAGAGGGTAAGAAGGGAGGAGTCACCACCTGACCACGGTGCCCTCTGACCCTGCGAGAGGCATAGGAGTCATGGGAGTCTCATTGCATTGTTGTGCTGGGGATTTTTGGCCAGCCTGATGGGGAGTCCAGAAGCCAAAGCTGTTCTAGTAGGAGGCTCCCAGTGGGCAGCAATGGGTCTGCACTAGAGCCTTGAGCTGATCATGGGCTGTGGGCAGAGTGGGGGAGGGGAAGCCTTGCCAGCATCAGGGTGTGGACCCACAGACGGCAGCAAACCACCTGTCAGCTCTTCTCCAGCAGATATGAGCAGCTGCCACATCCCTGACCCCACACTCCTCCCCAGCACCAGCCGGGGCCCTGAACTTATTTGCTGGTTCTAGAACGTTGTAGGCATGGGGACATCCAGGATGAATTTATGTGTGAGGCTCCTTTACTCAAGGTAACAGCTTTGAGCTCATCCGTGCTGGGCTTAGTGTTAAGTGTCTGTTTCAGTTCTTAATTTCAAGTTTAATTAAAGTGACCTTATCTGGTGCACACGCTTTCTGGACAGAACAAACACCAGGCTCCTCTGGCCAGGGCCACCAGCAACAGTAGAGCAGCTGGGAGTATCCAGGCAGGTTGGAAAGGTTCTGCCCATGTGTGTGCAGTCCTCTCATTTTGTGCCTTGTCGACAGATATAAAGCCCAAAGCACTGTAAGAAAGCAAAAATGATGCAGCTCACAGAGCAGGACAAACAATAAGAAAGGAATTAAGCTGCATTTGGAGCCAACTCAAGCTTTGTGCAGTGGCAATATCGTAGCCAATGAGGTTTATCCAAGGCACGATTATTGTTAATTGGAGACAACTCATACACGACTCCCTGAGAAGCAGACAAAAAAAGAGCTATTTTGAAGCCTTGCAGATATGAATCCCTCACTGCCTCCTCTTTCTAGGAAAATCATTCCAGTGTCACTGAACTATAGAGTCCTGACATTATCTTCCCTTTGTAAGAAAAATTGAATTGTTCTCCTCCCAGACTGTCTCTACTCTTCTGTGCTCATGGGTTTGGGTCAGCGTTCACACCTTTATTTTTACCCCCAAAGTTTATCTTCATTTTTTTGTCTTTATTTTGTTTATGAATTGAATGGAAATTGTGTCTAAGCATTGACTGGGTGGCTCATGACATTTTTTTGGATTGACATATAATGTGTCACCTGTAGTAGATATGTATACTTTTTCCAGTGTTTCCCTGTATGCATCTACGGTGTACATTTCTTACTTTGCACGAGTGTCCCAAGCAGTGTTCAGTCCGTGGCGTGCACCTTCCCTTCCTTCCGCCTTCCACACTGAGAGTGTCTGGCCCTCACTCCATGGCTAGAATGGAAGTTCCATGTGGGGCGACCGTTTCTTTCTGGTTTATCATCCCCAGGACCAAGGACAGGGCCAGGTACAGAGTAGGTGGTCTGTGCATATTTGAGTGAATGAGTGACATCAAGCAACCATTTTTCAATAACAACAAACAGCCACAACTCGGAGAGCACAGCAGTGCACTGACTTCATCCATCCTTCTTTGGAGGGTTTCTAAGGGAAGTTTTGGCTTCACGGAGTGGGAAGGAACAAAAAGTAAATCAACTGTTCTATAACTATTGGCCGAGGATGACTGCAGTGGCTGTGCATGGCGTGAATAGATCATTACTGGGCCTTCCTGTGGGGAGGCGGCCACATCGAGGATCAGGAATCAGACACACGTGGGTCATTGCTTGCTTCTTCCATGGACCATGCATGACACTGAGGCTTGGGTGGGCTCATCTGTAAAGTCAGATACTAGCTGTCCCCAGGGCATAGAGTGTAGGAAGAGCTGGAAGAATCTCAAGATGGTGATGTGTTGAGCCCGTGAGAACCATGCTTACCGTTATGGTTGGAAGACGACTCCAGAGCCGTTGTGTCTGGGGTGGGGGTGGGGGGTGAGAACTCTTGTAACTGCAGGTGGAAGTCACATGTGACAGAGAAAGCATGAAATCTCCATGGGCACTCGATTCCACTAGTTGTCTAGCTTTTTCCTATACAGT